>NC_056731.1:740240062-740540062 GCF_019279795.1 Protopterus annectens
CAAGTGGCTTGATCTCCCACTCTACCTTATCTTCCTTTAGCTTAAAATGGCACACAAAATCATTCATAGACCCGTGACCTGCTCTGCTCTTATTACTATATTCCAAAGCTACATACCAAACAGATCTCTCAGGTCAGAAAATAAGCAACTTCTCACTGAGAATTATCCCAGCAAACTAGCTGGCCAAACTCTATGCTCTTTCTCCATAGCCAAAATCTGGAATACCTTTCCCTTAACTATCAGATCTAACCAAAAATCACACATCCTTTAAATTCTCACTTAAGGAATACCTTTCCAAATCTTGAATCTGCTCTTGCTCAACCCCAGACTGATTATATCCCTAATTCTTAATTTCTACTAATTAGCTTTGTTCTCACTTTTTTCTCTCTTTTTTCTTGTTTTCACCCCTTTCTCTCCTCTGTTTCACTCTGCTTACTTCCCACATCATATCTTTACTAACAGCTATTTCTTTATGTATTGATAAGTTAGCCTATGCTTGCCATGCAAATGTACATATTGAGCATCTGTTATACCAACGTAATCAACTCTGTATTTTTCCTTTGCTACAATGCTACTTGTATGTTTCCAAGGATTTATGTATACAATTTGTATTAATGGAGCTTCACTGAAAATGGGTTATTTTGACCCTGTTGGACTTTCCCAGTAAACAAATGTTAAATAAAATAAGACCCATTCTCTATATATTAACTGCAGCATAAAAAAGGCTGTTATTACATAAAATCATTATCCTTTGGGACACAGATAATCACATAGCTTATTAGTTTATGAGATGGTATCCCATAGACAACAAGTTCAAAGTCTGAAGGCCAGTTTGTGGCATGCGCATTCTTTAAAATGTCTCTAAAACATAATAGAGCTACAACTTTTTATTAAATATATTTTAAAACACATTTTTATAAAATGACTTTAAATTTATTATCTGTCTCTTGCTAGACTAAAATGAAATATGACAGAAAATAAAAATGTAAGGTTGTGGCAAAATATGCCAGTAGTTGTCAAGAAATATTTAGGCATTTTCACAGTGATCTAGACATAAACACAACTTTAAATGCGCATGCTATACAAATGGAACTTAACTGGTTAACACCAAATACTTATAATATAGCCTTTAAAAGGCATCACAGCAGACCTGAAACTAGATATGCAAGTCATTTCCTTTCACTGTTATTGAAATACATTAATTTGCTTCACTTTGGCAAAGAATATTCCTGTTAATGTTATGGATGCTGGCAAGCATTTCTGCTTTTTATTACAAGGCATAAGTCAGGCACATGTTCACCTGTTAAACTTTTAGATGATTGATTGAACAAAACCCAAACAAGTGCAATGTGAAAATGGCCTCATAACTGAAAAAAAAAGACACAAAGGAAGATTAAATCCTAGCAAAATGTGTTTAACAACCATTGTTTTTCAGCAAATCAAAGTTAATCATGTGCAGCCTTAGAATTACGTGAATCCATTTCTCCTCAAATTCTGACAGACTTGTATTGCTGCCTGACACAAAAGATTTGCTGTCAGTGGATGGACATGCAGTTCAGACAGTGCCATTTCATTGGACATGGTTTGTTGAACAGATCCAAAACTACAGAATGGTATTTTGTGTAAAGCTGAAACTTTCTATGCCCCCTCCCAAGAAGAGATCTCCTGCAAATTGAAAGTCCTGAGTTATATTCAGCAAGTCATGTATCTCCAAACTGTAACAAAATAATCACAAGTGCTAATAGCATTATTATAATGATGATGTTATTATTATTATTTTACCCTACCAGTCCAACTCTTTGAACCTTAAGAATCTATTAGCAGTTAATTACACCCATTGAATCCGAAAGTCTTTAACGTGCAAAGAAAGTTTTTGCATAAACCATGTAGAGAAAACATGCCTCAAATAAGTACCTAAATCTCAGATATGATAGTCAGATAAGATAAATGTTACAAAAATGTATAAAATGACATGTGCATTAGCAGTAATGTCAAGGATATAAGATGTGATAATGATTTTATACTTCTGTTTTATTATAGAAAGTGTTACTTTCGATAGACGTCACAGTGAATATGATCAACCAAATTATTTCATCCCTGTCATCTTACATGATAGACTATTGCCAGCAGATTTGTCTTCTCATTGTCATGATGCACTAAAAAATCTTTGTATACCAGAGTTTCTGATATTGTATCAAAGGATTTAAATAATTTCTATTTTTAATATTTGCAATTACTGAAAATGTTAAAAACCATGCATTTTAGCAGTAGCAAATTTGCTTTATTATTGCATGTCTGACAGCAACATTGCTTTAAGGATATTTTTATCTCAGTTTCCACACTTGACCCTTAACACCCCCCACCACGCACACACACACACACACACACACACACACACACACACACACACACACACACACACGCGCACACACCACACACACACACACACACACACACACACACACACACACACACACACACACACACACACACACACACACACCCTACTGACCATTTCATTCCCCTAAGGATGAGATCCCTATGGCCTATTTGTTCCCTTCAGTGTGAGTTGATTACCAGGAGTTATTCTGTCATCTGTGGTCAGTGAGGGATTTTCTCTTATCCCCTTACTTCCAATACGTGCCCAGTTAGCATTCCTCAGAGTTCGTATGCAGTGGGCAAGATGACAGACTCGCATTTACAAGTGATGTATATTTGTAGAAGAACCTGCCATCTAAAGCCATCAACCGTGTAGGTTTCAGTGGTCTCTGCTAGGGAAAGGGTTGTATTCAGGAGTCTCGCGATCTGTCCTAAAGAACTAACAACTCCCACACTTCTGATGCTATTCATGCAGATATGAAATTATTGGGCATATTTATAACTGCTAGAACAAGCAAGACTTAAATCTGTGAACATGTTTGCTAACCTTCTCTTTACCTGACATTTCTCTAATACCACCATGCTGGGACATACTTAACCCGAAGCTTTTAAGTCTACTACTGTCTTCCTAAAGTATTTCCATAAATTTCCACAAACAGCCTTTAATAACTCCTGGAATGTACATGTCATGGTGATTAGTGTGCAACTCAAGTTAGTTTTCAAATAACACCTTGATCCCTAATGTGGATAATAGCATTGTTGAGAAACGAATGTAAATATGCAAATGTTAACATTCGTAACTGTTAGGTGAAACTTTCATCACCATGCATGCATTGTAGCTAGCTGCGATAGGTGTCAGTTTATTTTGACTGCCTTACACTTACAGGTAGTCACAATCTTGCTGCTTGGGGATATATCTTTATTGTCAAATGATATGAAAAAATATGTTGCATTTTACATGCAACTCATATAGAAATATTACTGTCTTCCTGAATCTGTCAAGGTAAAAATGTTATACTTGCAGTGTCCCTACTTAGGGATCTTACAAGCCTGCAACTAACATCACTGGTTCATATGCCATTCATGACATTCTCCTTTTATCGATGCAGATATGAAATGATTGCTCACATTCATAAGTGCAGCAACAAACATATATAGCTCCGGAGTTGTACACATCACCTACCCTATTTCAGTCTAAAACATTTATTACCACCCTGTGTTTCTTATAGGGGTCCATACATATAATGTTGCTTCCAAGTCCTTTACTGCATTATTAAAGTTATTATGAAATTTTGCATAACATTTAATAAAATAAGCTTCATAACACTAGAATACATATGTCATACACTGAATTTAAAAGATGACATAAAGTAAGACACTTCAGCTCACAGGTGATACCTTACTCAGAATATAGCATTGTAGAGATATTAAAGTTATTGTGCAAGGATTGATAATATTCATACGTATCGATGTTTAGCAATAACTATAAGCATAATGCATTGCAGTCATCTGCTGGGAGACTCATTTTATTTTGACCATTGTGAACTTATAGGTAATCTCAGTCTGAGTGATATATGACCACCTGATACTGCCATATGACATAAAATATGAAAAATATGCCATATATTTTCAAAACACCACAGATACACCCAGTGTCTTCCTAACTCTGCAAAGTCAATATTTTACCTGCATTGTCCCTAGTTATAGGTCCTATAACCTTTACCTGGCTTCAATAACTCAACATTCCAATCATGTCATTGCTCTTTTATCAATGCAGATATGAAATTATTGCTCATGTGCATAGCTGGTAGAAAACAAAACAAAGATCAGTAGCACTAGATGGCTGCATGCTACTCACTTCTTTTTAATGACATTTTATTTAAAACTACTCAGTACATGCAGGGCTCCACATTTTCACTGTTGATTTTAAATCCTTGCACAATTAAAGCAAATGTAGCTTTGTTTGCTGCATCTATCTATATATCTGGCTATTATTTCCACTTTAATGACCCCGCACAAACTCATCACAAGAATCTTTGGCATGCTAATTCCTGATGAACTACTTCACCATAAGACAAAAAGGAGCTCACGGTTTTGATGAATTAACACTTACAAGGCTGAGAGCGTTAACCATGCAGCTCTCTCTTGGGGTGCCACTGCATCATTTGTTTTCCTCACCCAACCCACTGTAGCATCCCATATCATCCCATTGTGAAGTCCCTCCAGTGTGGAATGGTAGCTTTTTGATAATTGTAATTACTGCTAGAGTTGTGGGAAGTAAGAGTAAAGCATCAGGTGTGCCTGTTATCCAGAGATTGCAAATACTGCTTTATTAATTATAGTAATTCTTTCACAATTCCTGCATGTTGAACATCGCAGTGATGTAAACACTAGCACCACTGGTGATCCTGCTCATTCAGTGCTTACTTACAGTATGCTGTCTTCATGCAGTTATAGCCAGACTCACCCCACCACAGGACAACCCTGTATTAGAAACCCCCGCTCCTACCCAATACCTTTGCGATAGGAAACCTGGCTCTTAATCCAAAAGTACGTGGATGTACAAAGCAGGACACATTCTGCACTCCATTAAAGTAAATGTGTTCTTTATTTTATAAAAACAGGATATTAAAAGAGACTTCATTGTACGTACTTTTGGAAATGTGGCTCTTAGCTGCTCAGTCTTACCCTTAACTTCCCCAGTTCCAGGTGCCAGGTAACCTACCTTATCTACTGTCACCTTCAGTATAGCTAGGGCTATAAACTATGTGCAAGTGGATTTGGCTTCACAATGTGCTAAACATCTAGAAAATTTGGGGAAAGTTCAGATTCAGCAGAATGATTATTGTAGCACAGTGATGCCTTTCTGTTGTTTTAGGAGTTATTATGTAGAGTTGTAACTGTGTGCCCAAATAACTGAAAGAAAGTCTGAATATTTCTTCAGTAATTACTCAGGGATTGATAAATCTTCACCTTGACTTTTCTGTTACACAAGACTGACCTGTTGGGCCACTATTTTCTCTTGCCTCCTTTCTCTTTCTAACTAAGGAGTACTAACTTTGACTATAAATAAGATACTTCCAAAAAGCAATGATATTGTGAAATAGTAAAGGAAGGAAGTCAATGCATAGGAAAGACATGCAATACAACACAAGATAAGACAACTGCATGGTAAGAATATAATAAATGCAAATTACTAACCAACAAATTACAGTTTGCTTTCCTGTATACAGCAGAAACATCTGGAGGTAGCAATAGGGTTGAGGGGTCAATATAAATGAGTCCTGAGCTTAGAGTCAGTCGCAGGAAAGCAGTAAGGTTAACTAGTGCAAAATGTTCATTACTAACACACTAGAATGTTTGGGAAAGACAGTTACAGCAGGCAACGTGGGAGATACAGAACTGTTTAAGGAACAGCTTTTAAAGTGAGACCAGTAGGATCAAGGATCCAGCATAAGGTGACCTAGGCAGCTGTCTATGGCTGGTGCTGGTTAGTAGGCCCAGCCATGCAAAAATTAATTTAAAAAAGCAACTTTTCCCCTGTTCAACATGAATTAAAAACCAATAACTTTCTGCTAATTCCAAACTAGATTTCCTCCTTGTTGTACAACTGGTTCAGTCTCTTTCATTGACCGTAGCTGCCTTGCAGCATTGTCATGTCATTTAACTCCATACAAACTGTTCGGTGAATGTCTTTCAGAAAGAAAGCACTTCAGAGTAGCAGCTCAGTGTATGAGAAATGCCTCAGTTAAAGGGCGCTGTCTAGTTAATTGATTTTGGTGAGTCAAACTCTAAACCTTAACTATTGGGAGGAAATGCCTTAATCCTCCAAACCAACTGCCAGGCCTACTTCAATTTACTTTTTTTGGTAAATCACTGAAAATTATTCTCTCAATGGCAGCACACTTGCCTGTGTAAGTTCTATTCCTACAACAAGTAGTTCAATTGCTGACACTGCAGAGCAGTATCGGAGGGGGTGGATGGGTCATCCTTTGGATGAGACATTAAACTGGGTCACATCTGCTTGAGTTGGTGGTAGCTCAGGTGGATGTAAAAGATCCCTTGATGCCTATTGAAAAGAGTAAAGGAAGTGACTTGCCAAAATTTCCCCTCATCATCTAAATATCACCACAGGACTCCCCTAAAAAGAGGCCACTAGATTGTGGGGCCGACCTGGTTAAGAAAGGATAAAAAATAAAATAGATGTTGATTTAAAACATGTTACTCTGTTTTTTAAGTGATTTAAACTAGTCTGCTCTTATGTTTCTCCAATTTTTTTCAGAATATCTGTGATTTTGCTTCATAGTTCTGCCTTGTTCTTGAGCAAGTCACTTAACCAGACAGAACACTGAGACAACTGGAAATTTGCACTTGGCTCCTCAATGGTCTTCTGGACTGCAAGCCTAGCAACTGCAAATGAACCAGAGTACTTGTGGCGTAAAGAAAGGAAACTGATTGAAGCAAAAAGGAATATCATCATACAAGCCATGGTTCTTTGTATGTGATCCTTGGCTTCCTTGTTTTGTTGAATATTGACAGTGAGTTTATTTTTACCTGTAAATAAATTGGACAGCATGAAGTCTGTGAGTTTAATGTTATGATGCAACTATGAATACATTTTAATTTATGAGTAGCTTGTTTTTTTTTCAAATACACAGGTATGAAATGCAGTATGTTTGGGCTACAACAGCTTGTCAAGCACTTAGCTCAGATGAGTAAGGCTATGAGCTGTTAAAGAACTGCTTTCTGTAGTACATGGTTTGATTCTCTTGGCCTTCATGTGTCTTATCTGTGATTATTCCAAGTCACTTCACCAGTCAGTCCTCCTGGCTTCTCCTAAAAAGGGACAAGTGTGTCCAGTGTTATATCCCAGGCTGTCAGCAAATGCTTTACACATTTGTCTTTTGAATTTCTGTACCCTTCACAGATACTAATTAGTGCTTCCTTATATAATATTAGAAATGAATCCCAGCACTTCTCTTGTAATTAAATGGGTTGCCTGATGCATTTCCCTAACTGTGAATTTCAAGGGAAAATAATTACTGTTTCTCTTGTTAAGTCTGTTTTCAAAGGGATGTTGTTTTGTTTAGAAAGTAGCTCTCCCTGTTTTTTTTTCTGTAAAATTTGAAATAAACATTTTAAATAAAATCCAAATCTCTGTCATACTTATAAAAGTAAAGAAGAAAATAGTATGTGCACTGGCTGGTTTGAACAGCGCATATGATTACTGAGATAGACAGCCAAATAATGGGATAATGGTATGGTTAGAGGGGACCTGATTAATTACCATGCATAGGGCCACATTTGTCCACAGTCTGTCTCCGTTGACTTTGAAGGTGCATGCTGCAACAATACAGCATTATTAGCCATTCAAGTAGGTCAGACCTGCACTGAGTGATGTCAGATGGAATTGCTATTGTTAATGGCAGACAAGACATACAGAGGTCAAAAATGAGATGTAGGTGTAATGCAAGCCTGCAAATCCCCCCCCCCCAAAAAAAAAACAACAGTATGCTATATGTAGTAATATTTCTTATTTTTATATGTCTTATGGGTTGTTGAACAAACACTGCTGCAGCATTTATATTGTATTTCATTGTTTCACTTTATTCATTGCACTAAAGAGTGAATTAATTCATTAATAGGCCTGGATCATGTAATATAGTCTATACATGTTGCATTTTTATTAGTCTAAACATGTTGCATTTTAGTAATAATTTTTTTGCAGTGCCTTCTTTACAGCACCCAGCAACTGCAAAGGGGTCGACATTTGTCAGGGCATATAGTCTGCATTATTTGGAGTGATGGTCAGAACAATCTAATATTCAGCATCCATTATGTAGTCATTGCTGCATAATACTGTGATACAGTATTCTCTACAAGATCAGGCTGTAATGGATTTCAGCATTTAGTTAGAAACTGTTACTCTGGCAGAACAGAGGACAAAAGCTCTAACTTACTAATGAGCTGCTTCCAGCTGCAAGGGTGTAGGGTGTCACATGTCTTGCGTATTTGAATATAACAATGAAGCTGGTTGTTCGTTTAAGTAGTTTATTACACACAAACACATCAGAATGGATAGCAGGAACATTAAACTTATATGGACTAACTGATTGACTACTACACACATGCATGTTTACACCTTGGCTGCTCACTACAAAATGGCACTCTTGCTTGCACATGCTCAGTACTTATATGCACATGCCTGCTGACTGCAAAGCTTCTTAAAGGTATATCAGTCACTCTGATCTACATCCTCCCTCTTTACTGCTCTGTCTTGCAATGACAATGACATTTGAGTAGGCATGCAAATTATACAGACAATAATAAACAAAACAACATTTGTGTCCAGGTTGCCGTGTATCTGGAACTAGGTCTGGAAATGCGACCTGATCTTGTAATGTAATAGTTAGGACTGGGTTTAGCAACAGGCACAGTCAGTGGAGAATGTTCTGCTTTAGGACTCTTGGGGATATTCTCAGAAACAGGGATATCTGCTTAAATGTCCACTGGTACTGGAACATTGGATAAGTCACTCTGAAAATTAGAATCTTTATTACAGGCAAGATGCTGTAACACTGGCTCAGACACTGGCAATAAATACTTCCAATTTTGCTAAAATTCCATTCTCTGTGATTCCACAATGTACAATTTTGGCTCTTAACACAAACTTTTCACAAATCCAATCTGATCAAAACCTTTTGTTGTCTGCAGCCTCACTATCTCCCCTTCTTTTAATGGAATGAGCGGTTTGCCAGTCTTATCATAGTAGGACTTCTGGGGCAAATGCTTTTTCAAGAGTCAAGCTTTTACTGCTTTGTTGTTTTTAGCACATGGAACCAGCAAATTGATACTGATTGGTAATGTGGTTCTAGTTTGTCATGACATAAGTCTCTGGGCAGGTGAACCAAGATGATTATCACGAGGAATGTTTCTGAGATTCAGGAGTTTTAGAAAAACATTGGCATTGTCTCATTTCGATTTTTCTAACAGCTGTTTGCATTTTGAACTGCACATTCAGCCAAGCCATTTGACTGCGGGTATTCAGGACTACTCGTAATATGAACAAAGTCCCACATTTCAGCAATTTTTTTGAACTGCTGACTTGTAAACTGTGCAACATTGTCAGAAATGATTCTGTGCAGACTATCATGGACAGAAAAATGTCTCTTCAACTTAATAATGACGGTATTGGACGTGAGATTAGGAAGTAGGTCAATCTTGAAACAATTGTCTACTAATACCATGTAATGTTGGCCATTCCACTCAAAAATGTTTGTAGTTACTGTCGACCAAGGTAGTTTAGGAATCTGGCTTAAATGAAGTGGTTCTTTTTGTTGATGCAGTTTAGTATTACAATCAAAACAAGATGAGAGTTCTTTCTCAATGTCTTTTGACATAAAAGGCCAAAATACTAGATCTCGTGTCCTTCTTTTGCTAGAATCAGTCCCTGGGTGGCCACAGTGCAAGATCTTAATATACTCTTGCTGCAAAGATTTTGGAACAATTATTTTTGGACTTTTCATGATGATACCATCTTCCATCAAAATCTCATCTCTGTAAGGAAAATACTGCTGTACTTCTAGTGGTAAACAAAATTGCTTTGACGGCCATCCTCAACTGATAAAATGGTTGAGCTTCCGGAGAAGTGAATCTGAAGCTGTATAAGTTCTAAGCTCATCAAGACATGTGGAAGAAAAATTTCTAACTTCCATGACTTCAAAATTAGGTTTCTCATTTTCATGCTGTGCAGTGTTTTTTTTGGGCAATCGGGATAAAGTATCAGCAAGATAAAGAAGTTTGCCTTTTGTGCAAACAAGACTGAAATTATACTTTTGCAATTTGAGCATCATGCATTGCAATCTCGCAGGAGCTGTGTGCATTGGTTTTTCAAAATAGTGACTAAAGGCTAGTGATCGGTCTCAGTTTGAATAGGTCAGCCATAAATATAATCATGGAATTCAAACATGAAAACACAATTGCCAAGAGCTCTTTGTCTATCTGAGCATAGTGCATCTTGGTCTGGGTTAAAGTTCTTGATACATAGGCTACTGGTCTACCCTCTTGAAGAATGACTACACCAAGACCAAAATTAGAAGCATCACAGTAAAGAGTTACTGTTTTGTGATCCTTATAGTATCTTAAAGTAGGTGGACTGATAATTTTCTGTTTCAGGACATCAAATGCTCTTTGGAGTTGTTCTGACCAGGACCAGATTATATCTTTGTGTGTCAGCTTTCTGAGTGATGCTAAACGTTGACTCAAATCTGGAATGAACTTGCCCAAATAGTTGACCATGCCCAGAAAACATTGTAGGGCTTGAAAATTGCCTAGAGCTGGCATGTCAAGAATTGCTGTTTGCTTGGAAGGATCTGGTCATAAGCCTGAACTGGTAAACAAATGACCAACATAAGTAACTTCTTGTAGCCTGAATTTGCATTTCAGAGGATTCAGCTTAATAGTCACTTTACAAGCTCTTTCCAGAACGTTCTTGAGGTTTCTATCATGTTCAACTTCACTATTGCCTCCTACAAGAATATCATCCACTATAACAGCACATGAATAGCTAGTATAAATTTGCTCCATTGCACTTTGAAAGACTTCACTGGCAGAATTTATTCCAAATGGCATTCTCACAAATCTGTAACTTCCAAATGGTGTATTAAAAGTGGCAAGCAATGAAGATTTTTGGTCAAGAAAAATTTGCGAAAACAAACTTTTAGCATCTAAGACAGAAAAAAACAGTGGCATTTGGCATAAGAGCAGCATCTTCTTTGACTGTACGCATTGGATGATGAGGTTGTTTTCGTGCTTTGTTCAAATCTCTTGGATCAATACATATTCTAATATCATCTGAGATTTTCTTATGAGCTACCACCATGGAGGATACCCATTCAGTTGGTTCTTCAGCTGGACAAATTATTCCTTGCTGCACCATTCTATCTAGGTCAGCTTTGACTCTATTCTGCATAGCTACTGTAACTTTCCATGCTGGTCTGATAACTGGGCTTACCTCAGGGTCTACCTTCATGGAGTACACAACTGGGAGTTTGCCTAGTTTGTCTTAAAAAGATTAGCATAATCAGAAACATATAGTCTGGGCAAAATTTGAGTTGTTATCATTCAAGTTTACATGGTGGACTTCCCTATTAAATGAAAGCAGTCCCATTTTCAAACTGCCTCTGAGGCCTAATAATGACTGCATGTGTCTCTTCACTACGTAACACTGCAAGTCATAGCTGGTCCCAGCACAGTAACATGAATGCACTACTGAGCCTTCGGTTTGAATTTCTTCAACATCATAAGTAACAAGTTTCTCAGACTTTGCCAGATCAAGCTTCTCACCAGCACTTACTTGGCAAATGTCTCTGCTGACATAACATTCCACATTGAACCAGTATCAACTTTGAGCTCTACAGGTCTCCCATTAATCAGAACAATACAAAATACTTCATTTTTTGCCCACAAATCTACTGCATTGATTGTTTCACCAAGCACTGACATACCATCAACATAAAAATTAGGGTCACAACTTTCTAGTTAATCAACTTGCCTCTTTGAATGCTCTCCTTTAATAAAAGAATGAGCCTCATTTGATTTACAAAGACCTTTGAAATTATTCCACTTTTTACATTTGTGGCACTGCTGACCAAAAGCTAAGCACTTTTCTCTTTTAGGTTTATGATTACCACCACAATTACAAAAGTTGACTATGAGGCTAACTACAGGTTTTGCTGAGTCACCCTTGTGCTCATTAAGCATACTCTGGATTTTACTGAAGCTGCCCTGGAAAGTGCTAGAAAGGCTCTGTATATCACTGAAGCTGCCACACCCTTTGGCCTGTATCTTTTAACCTTGTTTTGCATAATATCAATGCTAGTAGTAGAAGAATCCACGTGTGCTTTTCTCATTTGTAACAATATTTGTGTGCTTTTCTATGAGCTCATATATCTGACAAATCTCAATGGCCTTATTCAAAGTTAAATCACTGTATCAAAGCAAAATCGTTCTCACTGCATCATCTTTAATACCACACACAAGCCCATCTTTTATAAACTCATCTCTCAAATCACCAAAATCTGCACATTTTTGCCTTGTTTCTCAAATGAGTTATATATGCTGCAAATGTTGCACCAGGCTCTTGATCCCTTGTGTAAAATAAGTGCCTTTCCATTGTAATATTCATTTGGGGGTTACACATTTCTCTAAATTTATGTTTTAAACACTCAGGGTCTTCCCATGTTTCAGCCACTACCACTATATGATGGATCCCCCCTCAACTGCATACACAAATGAATGCTCTCTTTCAATGGCTTCTGAACCAGCTAAATTAAGTAGAATAAATGCCTTTGTATGTGCATTTTTGTCAGAAATAACAGCCTGTATGAAAATATCATACTCTTGCTCAAACAGTCTCCAATTTTCAGCAATATCATTATCAAACACAAGCAGACTTGGTCTGTGAAATCCTTCTGCCATGCCAACAAATTATGTTCAAATACAATGCAAATATGGCCATTGCAATTATGTAAGAACATGCAGACACACCAGGTACATGTAATAATATTCAAATGCACAAAATTGTTTTGAATGTGCTCTGCAAAATAACTGTACTGTAATACTGCACACATTTGCCAACACTTTTCACACTTCGGATACTTCACATAACTTTAGTTAATGCAAAAAAATAGCCACATAGTGAAAATGTATGGTTGTTTTTCCTTTTGTATACATTTTATGTGATTCAGATATTGTTTCAAATGTTTTTATAATTATTTTGAATATTTTTATCAATATTTCCAAGTTTCAGACATTTCATTTAACTAAAAATTTGTTTTGAACATTTGAAGTGCTTCATTTTATATTCATTGAGCAAAAAATCATTTAAGTGAGTTTTAGTACCTGGAATTCATTTCTGACCTGTTTGTGAGTCATTTGAGCAGTAGAGGTGATCCATTCCTGTATATTCCTCCAACTTTAACTATGCACCTCATGATTTTGACTCTTGATCCCATTCTGACACCATGTAGCTCGTCTTGTGTACTTGAATAAGACGATGAGGCTGGGTGTTCGTTTAAGTAGTTTATTACACACAAACACATCAGGATGGATAGCAGGAACATTAAACTTAAATGAACTAACTGACCGACTACTACTACACACATATGCTTACACCTCGGCTGCTCTCTACAAAATGGCACTCTTGCTTGCACATGCTCAGTACTTATATGCATGTGCCTGCTAACTGGAAAGCTTCTTAAATGTATATCACACACTCTGATCTACATAGGGTTTGAGTCTTTTCACTTTCATTTGCCTACTGTCTGACATTGAGCAATTCACTTAATCAGTGCTTTGGAGCAATTGAAAATTTGGTCTAGGCTCCTTAATGGTCTCCAAAACTGCATGCCTAGTTACCTATGAACATGTTGTTGTTTGCCAACTATTCTCTGTTCCATAGCTGATCTTGTTCAGGAAATGTTATGGCAATATCATCAGCACACCGATTTGTTTTTAATGTAGCATAGGCAATTTATTTTTCAAGGGCATCAGGCACTGTACTTGTTGATGAAACAGCGATATATAAAGCTGTTTGCCAGCAAAGACTTCTGCTTTAGCAATAAATATCTTTAATGTGGAATTATGCAGATGGGTTTTACTTCTTCAGAGATTGTGCATATTAACTGATACTGGTGGATTATAATGACAGTAGTCTGTGGGGCCTTCTATGTTTTAAATGTTTTGAAATGAGTAGTTTTGTCATTATTGTTTAATAAATTTTGTTTCCCTGATTACTGGAAAAAAAATGTTCAAAACTATAAATTTAAAACATACTCTAACAAATATTACTGCATTAAACAAGGAAAATAATTTAAAATAATCAGGAAGGTGAATCAAAGAAACATGCATTTATGAATAGTCCTAAAAATGTTCTCACAGGGGCCACTGGCCAGATGCATTTTCTATGAATCAAGCTTCAACCCCCTTTCAATGAATGTGAGTTTCAAGAGCAGAGGAGTTTAGAGTTGCTCTTTTTTCAGTGCAAGACTGTTTTGCTTAGCAAATGGCCATCAGTGTTTGGGCTATAGCATTTGAAATAAAAGTTTTAAATTAAATTCAAATATTTGTAATCATTGTAAAAGTAAAGGAGAAAATAGTACGCACACTGACAGATGTAAACAGTGTTTATGGAACTTGGGGGGGGAGAGAGAGAGGCAAGTAATGGGGCACTGGAATGTCTGGGAGGGTGGTCCATTACCCTACCTAGAGCCCCATTTGACCATGATCTAGTTCTGAGTAGGATAACAGCATGTTCTTGTGGGATCTGGTTATAAATGGAATGGCATATTTACTCATGAAAAGCCCATTTTCATAGAAGGGCTGAGGAAAAAAGTTCCTGTTACATAGAAAATGAAAAAAAAAATACAGTAAATCTGAATAACTGTACCTCATTGCATGTCTTCATCATCATAGTAAAATCATTATCTAGAATAATGTATAATATAGAGGGTGATGATCAGGTCTCTGATTGTAACAATGTTATTATATGTTCGAGACATGGATACCAAGAAATTCACCTCAAAAGCAAAGATCAAGAGGTGAGTCTTGGCATCCATGTTGAGAACACATAATAACAAGTTATGAGCAGTTGGAGCCAATCACTTCTCTTTGTAGTGCATGAAGTTTTATCTATTCCATGTACTGTCAGTCACAAAAGAAAAAAAATGTGATGTGTTTCACCAGCTTTGAAAGTCAATAAAGCACTTAGTAAGTGCTGTATAATAAACAGCAAGTAAGGAAAAAGTCAAGGACATTTTTTAAATACTGTCCTAATTTAAATAAGTTATGAACAGAATGATGTCTGTAAACTTCAGTGGCTATAGGAGTCAAAGTCAAAATCAAAGTAAATTTTATTGTCATTTAGAACTAGGCACATGTAGCCTAAACGAAATTTAATGATTCAGCTCAATTATTGAGATTACAAAGGAAAGTAAAACAACACATACAAGTAAAGGAATAAACATAACTAACAAATACAATATTATTTCCAATACATGCAAGAAAGAGCAGAAACATTTACCAACACTCATATATGAAAAGAATACCCTCCCCCCCTGAGTTAAATTAACTACCCTATTTAAAGTAAAACAAAACACTCTACAGATTGAAATGCATAAATTATTTGTCGAATATTGCACTTGAGTGAGTTAAATAATACTGACTATGGATATAATAAATAAATATTGCACTTACTTGAAATATATATAAGTATATATTGCACAAATAAATAAAAATTGCCTTATTATGTGTCTAGACCTCTGGGACTAGTGCGCGAGTTCAGAAATCTAATCACTGTAGGGTAGAAACTTTTACTGAATCTTGTAGTCCTGCAGCAGATGCTACAATATCTCCTGCTTGATAGCAGATGCTTAAAGAGTTGATGCGGAGGATGTGTGTTGTCCTGTATTATTTTGGTGGCCTTTCAGATGTTTCTTGCAGAATAAAGATGTATCGATGGAACCTGTTGCCTTCTCTGCAACCCTCACCACTGTTTGTTGCGTCTTTGTTTCTGTAACTGTGCAGCTTTCAAAACACACTGTGAAGTTGCAGGTGAGGATGCTCTCTATTGCACCTCTATAGAAAGTGAAGAGAATATGAGGAGGAAGCTTAGCTTTTTTCAGTCTTCTTAAAAAGTGGAGGCACTGGTGAGCTTTCTTGACCATTTGGCTGGTGTTCCCTGACCACGAGAGATCCTCTGATATGTGTACATCGAGGAATTTAGCACTCATAACCCTCTCCATACTCTCACCATTGATCCTGAGCACTGGATGGTTTGTTCTCCTTTTCCTGAAGTCGATGATAATCTCTTTAGTCTTGCTTACATTCAAGTCAAGGTTGTTCCCCTTGCACCAACTGATCAGAGATGTCACCTCCTCTCTGTACGCCCTTTCATCCTCATTTGTGATGAGCCCCATGACTGCGGTGTCATCAGCAAACTTGATGATATAGTTGTACTTGTGCTTAGCATAGCAGTAGTGGGTCAGGATGGTGAATAACAGTGGGATGAAAACATATCCCTGTGGATATGTTAATCGAGATGCACCTTGATGTGTTCTTAGCTGAGCACACCCTCTGTGGTCTCTCATTCAGGAAGTCCAGGATCCAGTTACAGAGTGTTTACTGATTCCTAAATATGCCAGTTTTTCTATCAGCTCCACTGGTACCACAGTATTAAATGCAGAGCTGAAGTATGTGAACAGCATCCTCACATAGTTATCTTTGCCCTCTAAATGCTCAAGGAAGATGTATAGTGCTACTGATATGGCATAAGCTGTGCAAATAAGCTATGTGTAATAAAAGCTTATTCAGGGACTGGAGAAATGTCCTTCTCATATCTAACTATCACAGTGCTTGGGGAGTGTGTAACAATTGTTACTCACTCTGAAAGCACTGTTAAAATCTCATCTCACACTACAGTAGTTCATAACAGGTTTTTCTTTTTTCTGAGTTTGGAATGTAATCACAGTACTTCATACAGTACACGATGGTCATTACATAGTACAGGAAAAGGAATATAACATTGCTAGACTGAGGTGCATCTCTGGGCAGCCATGGTGGTGCAGTGGTTAGCATTGTTGCCTCACAGCAAGAGGTTCTTTGGTTCAATCCTCAGCTAGGGTGCCTTCTGTGTGGAGTCTGCATGTCCCCCTGTGGTCATGTGGGTTTCCTCCGGGTGCTCTGGTTTCCTCCCACATCCCAAAGACATGCTGTAGGTGGATTGGACACTCCAAAATTGGCCCTAGGTGTGAGTGTGTGTGCCTTCAGTGGAAGGTTGGGTGCCGGGCTGGCAACTCGACACCGTAAAACTCCACTGCCAATCATGAGAGGACAGGTGATCCGCTGTGGCGACCCCTGACCGGGAAAAGCCGAAAGAAGACTGAGGTGAATCTCTGTTTATCAGAATAATAGTAGACCGCAGAATTCTTAAAATAATAGGCTTTACAATGCTGGATTATGATTTCAAGATTAAATTAGTTAACTTGAGCATATGCAGTTCAGTTATGGTAATAGTAGATTTCTAGTCAGTCTTCCAGCATAATTTTATTAGCTCCTGGGCAGACAAACACAGTAAGCCCTCAGTAACGTATGGAAATATTGTGCATTGCAGCATGGTGTCAGTCAAGTGCACAGAATATGCAGTAAAATCTGGTAAAAGATAGTAAAATGTCACATCATGCTTTTAACCCCCCCCCCACCCACCCATAAAACAAAGCATGAGAGAATGGAATATGCATTTTTTAATTTAATTTTTAATGTACATCTGTTCAATAAACTTTTATTTAATGATCTGAAGCATTATTGTTAACTGAGTCATGTTCTAGTTCAGTATATTCCTACTCGATATAATTTTGCTTCATAAGCTAAACATGGCTGTTTAAAGAATTTTAGAGGTGATTGTTTACTTTTATAGTCACTTACAGAAGCTTAAAGAAATCACTTATTTCAGACTGAATCATAAGCCAGCAAAGCTTTTCATAATGTAGTCATCAGCTTATTAATGTTCAGAAGTGGATATCTTGTGAAGGGTAGATCATGCTTACTCAACCTGGTCAACTTCTTTGAGTCAGTCACCAGAGCTGTGGATGAAGGTAAGGTGGGTCATACAGCCTACCTTGATCTGGCCGAGGCCTTTGATACCATTCTCCACTCAGGAATCATAGAAAAACTCACTAAGCTATGCATCAACTCCTATATCACTAGGTGGGTTGCAAACTGGTTCACAGATAGAACCCACAGTCTGAAAGTAGCTGACTCCAAGTCAGACTGCCGACCAGTCACTAGTGGAGTCCCACAGGGTTCGGTCCTGGGTCTTCTCCTGTTTGTTATCTACTTCTTTGAAGTCCAGGCCAACATGAAGTGACTCTGGCTGGCAAAGTTCGCAGATGATTACAAGTTGGGAGCTATTATTAACTCCCCAAGTGATGTTGACATCCTACAGAAAGGCCTCATTGAGACCAACGACTGGTGTCAGAACCATGACCTTAAGCTCAATGCCAAAAAATGTGTCATCATCCCCTTTGGGAAAAATTTGGTTCCCATGAATTACCACATCGATGGTAGTCCACTGAACACAAAAGGCATTATAAGAGATCTAGGAACACAGGTTGACAGCAACCTCTCTTTTGACCATCACATTGCCACTGTGGTCAGAAAGTCCTTCTATGTGGCACATCTCATTACTAAGGGTTTTGCATCAAGGAAGAAAGAGGTCATTGTCTCCCTCTACTCTTCCCTCATTAGGCCAATCATCGAGTACAATGCCCCATTTGGCATGTACCTCACTAGACACTTGCAATAACTGGAGAGGCCACAAAAGTACCTCACAAAGAGGTTCCTAGACCTTAAACACTTGTCCTATATGAACAGACTCAAAAAACTCCAACTATTCTCTGTCTCATATTGCCTACTTAGAAGTGATCTCTGCTTGACTTACAAAGACATGTCTGACCCAGCTCTGTTAGAAATGCTACATCTAAAGAAATCCTAATTCCTCCACACCAAATGCTCCAGAGACCTCAACCTCATTACCATCATCAATAGAACAAGCTGAAGGGACAGGTTCATAACCCAGAGACTGCCCATGCTATGGAATAGACTTCCCATACTTGTCAAACAGAGCACCTCACTGACCCTCTTCAAGAGAAATCTTGATGAGTGGATGGGAAATAGAAAATTCACCCCGGGGATCACTCCAGGGGCTCTACTTGACAGAGGCACTGGAAAATAAGGTCGGGCGGCACAATGCCAGGGTAATCCTATGGGCTAGGCTTGTAAAGGCCCAAGGGCCATTAGCCTAGTACACACCTATGAACCTATGAACCTATGTTGATTTTATGGCTGTTTTAGCAGTGGCTGTGGTACTGATCAGAGTTTTTATGATCTGGAACAGGTTATGGACAGTGCTCAGAGATGACTTTTAGGTACTGGGTCCTATAGTGGTCTCCTTGTGCCTAGTGTTTGACTTATAATGCATCATGCCTGGCACACTCATGTATCCAAGTATATGACTTTAATGCATCATGCCTGGTAGACTCATGTATCCAGGTGTATGACTTACAATGCATCATGCCTGGTACACTCATGTATTCAGGTGTATGACTTACAATACATCATACCTGGTACACTCATGTATCCAGGTGTATGACTTACAATGCATCATAGTTTCATAGTTTCATAGTTTAGTACTAGGCTATCTGCCCTGGGGCATTTGCAAGCCTAGCCCTAGAGATGTGGCTTTCGCCACCCCATGTAGTGGTACTAAGGTGTATAGAACAAATTTAGAATACTGTGCCTTTGTCTAGTAGTGACACATTGAAGACCCCCTTACTTATTAAAATTAGTTTACTGTGCCTCTGTTAAGTAGCGACACAGGGGTGACCCCCGGGGAAAACCTACGATTTCCCATCCACTCGTCAAGATTTCTCTTGAAGAGAGTCAGTGAGGGGCTCTGCCTAACATGGACTGGGATTTTGTTCCAGAGTATGGGAAGCCTCTGAGTTATGAATCTGTCCCTCCAGCATGTTTTATTCATGTTTGTACTGATGTTTAAATCTTTGGCTCTCATGGTTCTTATGGATTTTGATTTTTTGAGGTGGAGCATGTCCATCAATTCCTGGTTAGACATGGCCTTGTACGTCAGGCACAGATCACCTCTGAGCAGGCGGTATGCTACTGAATAGAGCTGGAGTTTCTTTAGCCTGGCAGCATATGACATATGTTGGAGACCCTTGATCCTCTTGGTGAGGTACTTCTGGGGTCTCTCCAGCTGCTGTAAGTGCCGGGTGAGGTACATACCAAATGGGGCATTGTACTCAATCATGGGCCTGATAAGGGAGGAGTACAGGGGCACGATGACCTCCTTTGATCTGGATGTGAACCCCTTCATGATAAGTTGGGCAAGGTAGAAAGTCTTTCTAACCACTTTGGCAACATGGGTGTCAAATGAGAGGTCACTATCTACTTGGGTCCCCAGGTCTCTAATTACTTTTTCGGTACTCAGTGGGTTACTGTCTATGTGATAATTTGTGGGTACTTTGTTTTTCCGAAAGGGGATGACTATACATTTCTTGGCATTCAGTTTAAGGCCATGATTCCGGCACCAGTTGTCCGTTTTGGTGAGGCCTTTCTGTAGGATGTATGTGTCAGCTGGTGTATCGACTATGGCGCCTAGTTTGCAGTCATCTACGAACTTTGTCAGCCACAAACCTCCCATGTTTGCTTTCACATCTGAGAAGTAAATGCTGAACAAGAGGGGTCCCAGGACAGAGCCCTGTGGGACACCACTTGTGACTGGCTTTGAGTCTGACATGGCTCCCACAATCTTGACTTTATGGGTTCTGTTCTTTAGCCAGTTTGCAACCCATCTTGTGACATATGGATTTACATTTAAGCTGTTTAGCTTATCTATGATCCCCGAGTGGGGTATTGTGTCGAAGGCTTTAGCCAAGTCCAGGTAGGCTGTATGGACTGCCTTGCCCTCATTAATGGCTCTAGTGACTGTTTCGAAAAAGTCAACCAGGTTCAAAAGGCAGGATCTGCCCTTTACAAAGCCGAACTGGGTGGGATCAAGTGTCTGTAGGTCCCCAGTGTCGTTGTTTATGAGTTCCATAATAATTCTTTCCATAGCTTTGCAAACCAGGCTGGTCAAGCTTATGGGGCGGTAGGTCCCAGGGTCTGTAGTGGAGCCTCCCTTGTGGAGTGGGACCACTGTTGCTGTACGCCAGTGTTCAGGTACATATCCTGTAGTAAGGCTAAGGTTAAATAACATTTTTATATGCGGGTTTAGCTCCTCTTGGAGTTCACGTATCATGCAGCTGGGGATACCATCAGGTCCCATAGATGCTGTGTTTTTTGCTTTGCTGAGGACGGTTCTCACCTGGAAATCAAAGATGACAGGGAAGTTACATTCGGCTGGGATGAGTATTTCTTCTTTTGGAGGTGAGGGAGGGGAGAAATTTGCACTGTACCTGTCTGCCAGAATGTTGGCAATATCTGTGAGTTCGGTAAATTTTTTGTCGTTGTGTACTAACTCTGAGCATATCTGAGTGTTTCCGCCCAGGTTTCTAACATAACTGAAGAATGCCTTGTGGTTATCTTTAGTGTCCTTGGTGATTTTTCTCTCAAAGTTGGCCTTGGATATTTTTATGAGAGAACGTAGCTTTCTACTAGTGCTGATCAGAGATGCCTTCCCTTTATGGGGTTTTGCTCTGTCTTGCAGTAGCTTCCTTCTTTTGTTATACAATTTGTTTATGGCTGGGGTCCACCAGACAGGACGCTTTCCTTTGGTGGAGAGGGTCTTGGTTTTATTTGGGATTGCACAATCCATGCATTCTTGGAGATGTCCGTAGAAAGCATTTGTGTAGGATTCAGCATTGTGGGATGTGGTTTCCATTGGCCCTGTGGGCTTAAATGATACCATCTCAGTCTTGAGAAGTGTAAAGTCGGCTTTTGAGAAGTTTCTCACTGTAGTCTTTTGTGCTGGGGGTGGAGGTGGTAAATGTATATCCAGGGTGATTAGTTTCTGGTCAGATCTCGCCAGTGAGGGCAATACTTCCGGTGTGGAGCATTTTGTCCCCATGTTTGTGATGATCAGGTCTAGTATATTATCCCCCCTTGTGGGAGAGGTGACTAGCTGTTCCATTGCATTTGAGTTTATGAATTCCAGGAACCTTTGGGCTAGGGTGTTAGGGCTAGAATAGTGCACCCAGTCTATGTTAGGGTAGTTGAAGTCTCCCAATATGATGGTATTTGGTGAGACATTCATATCTTCCAATGTCTTCAGGAAGGCTGAGTGGGGTTCTTGAGATTGGGAGGGTGGTCTGTAACATGCAACCAGTTGTATAGCAGTTTTGCCTATGGTTAGCTGCACCTGGATGGTCTCCGATGCTTCATAAGTTGCCACTAACCTGGAGGTGTGGGTATCCTTGATGAATATGGACACTCCCCCTCCTTTTGTGGTTCGGCCCGGGTTTTGGGGCTGAAAAGCATGATATGAGGTAAAGCCTGGTAGTGCTGGGGTGCTCTCAGGAGCCTTGAACCAGGTCTCGGTTACAGCGCAGACATCGATGTTCTCCATACTGAGGAGTGCTTCAAGAGCCTGCATCTTGAGATTTAGACTTCTGGCGTTGAGCAGCATTACCCTTAATTTTTTTCCATTTTTGTTTTCTAAGGAGGTGGGTTCATCTTTTGAGCTTTGCCTAAAAAAGGCACTATGGGGGTGGCAAGAGCCTTAGCCAATATCCGGAAGCCCAGTGGTGACAGGTGCAAGCCGTCCCTTGCGAAGCAGTGTGGCTTGTCCAGCATGTCATCCCAAGCAGACAGACATTGGATCCCCCTAGAATGACACCAGTAATTGAGCCAATTATTAAAGCTGATCATCTTGTCTTTGTATTGTGGCATCATTCTTGGTGAGGGCAGGATGCTGCTCAGGGTCAGGGTCATACCAGCCTGGCCTACATAATCAGAGAGCTCCTCTATGTCTCTTTTCATGTAGTCCAAGGAGGTACGTCTCAGGTCATTCACACCGGCATGGACAATGACGGAGTCATATTTGTACATGCTTTTGAGTGACCTGAGTGCGTGTGTTATATGGCGGATCCTAGCCCCCGATAGGCAGCTTACCGTTACCATCTCCTTGCTCAGCCTGGTAAGTGCGACGTCAGTGTGTCTGACTATACAGTCACCTATCACTAGTGTATCAGGCATAGTGTTTGGCCTTAAGGGCTGCGATTTCTTGACACACCGATTTATTGAAGTATGTGTTGCATGTGTTATGTTTTGAGGTGGTGGATTTTTGGGTGTCTGCTTTGGGAGCCTCTGTTGTTTTGGTAAGTTTTTTAATAGAGCCTCTGAGTATGGTTTTGTGTTATTATGTGCTTGATTTGCAGTTGGGGTAGGTCTATGTGTGACTGGGTTTGTTGTGTGTGTGGTTACCTTCTCCTCCTGTCTGGTCTTGCCAGTCCTGAGTTGAGAGAGTTCAGCCTCCAGTTTGGCTATATAGTTGCATCTCTCACATGTATTTGTGTTTGTTGGGAGGAGGAGAGGGTTGTCTGTGTACATGAGACAATTATAGCATTGTCTCAAGATTCCCAGATTAACCAGCTGAGCAGGAGAAGACGCTAGTAATCTACCACTCGACATGCTAGAATATTATAAGGGAGCCTGGTACACTCATGTATCCAGGTGTACGGCTTATAATGCATCATGCTTGGTACACTCATGTATGTAGGTGGATGACTTATAAAGCATCATGCCTGGTATACTCATGTATTCAGGTGTATGACTTATAATGCATCATGCCTGGTACACTCATGTACCCAGGTGTATGACTTACAATGCATCATGCCTGGTACACTCATGTATCCAGGTGTATAGCTTATAATGTATCATGCTTGGTACACTCATGTATCTAGGTGGATGACTTATAAAGCATCATGCCTGGTACACTCATGTATTCAGGTGTCTGACTTACAATGCATCATGCCTGGTACACCTTACAGCTTTACTAGAGAGCACCCTAGCTGGCCTGTGAGTTTCTCTGAGAATTAAGAGCTCAAATCTCTTTAATGCAGGTCAAGCACATGGACATCAACAACATAGTGGTATATCATCTAAACCCTGCATCATTCAGATCATCCATTGATGTGTCATCTTGTTTTTCGTGTTTATGTGTGGGCATCTTTTTGGTTAAGAGTTATTACATTAGGAATTTGAAATCTAAAGTCACATTTACTTATTTTGTTTAAAGTTAACCATAATAAATGGAGGTCTATTTTTTTAAATGTAGCTCTCACTTCCTCTGCTTTTCTCTTTCTCTCTTATCTTCTTTCTTTTATATAATACTTACTATATATAGCCTATCCTGGTGAACTAGGAAGGTATTGTAATGGTCTAAACCGCATTTCTGTGTTTCCATCAAAAAACTGTACCATGCTGTATCATTTCAGTTCACCAGTCTAACTTTTCAAGCACATTAGCCCCACAGCATTTGTTATGCCCAGCAATGCATTACCGACTTACAGATACTAAAACTGGATGACAAAAAATGAGAGGGCAAAAACAGCACTATCTTTAGCTAATCACCTTCTAAAAGGGAAAAATAAATACACACCTTCTTGTGTTACGAATGGTCCCTTCTGATATTGAGCTTCTAATGTTTTATTTTATTTACATAAAGAGTAAGCAGAACTATATGAATTTTGTCAAGGCTGGGATGTTGTTATAATGACTGGTAGACATGCCTGTGTAATCAGACCACTATTAAATGGGCTAAAGCACTTTTGTTTGTTTTACAAATTTTAGTTTAATTTTATAAACAAGCCAAAGCACTCTTTTTTTTTTTTTTACAATTTTTAGCTTAATTCTCACTTTTTAGGATTCATTGTACTAAAAGCAAGTCTGCATGTATGAAACTGGGATTGTACGTACATTATAATTGTTGCAGAACTATTGTACAGTCTTGCAAGATTTTCTTAAAAATGCATGTTGCTTCCTTAAGAATCATGACATATCATAAAGAAATACCATCCTAAAATGCATCAAAATATTTAAAAAGTTTAGGTTTTGGTCATAGTAAATTGTCTTCACAAAAAGGAGGTAAGGCACAGGTTTGGAGCAGTTATATATTAATGGCTGCCTTCAGTGCCATTTGCTAGCTTTTATATGCTAAAGCACTGTATGCTATATTGATTTCATCATAATGCATATGATAGTCTATGCTTGTTGGACAATGATAATACTTAGGCTAGGTGGTAGAAAATGATTTTCTATAGCCATTAACTGATGAATCATTACACACCCTAAATGGGGCTCCTATAACTTTCTTTGAGAATACATAAACAAGTGCATGTTTACTCACTGCGCAGTTGCATGCTCTGCCTGAAATTGGCAGCATTTTCATATGTAGCTGTTTAATGTGTTAATTTGGAAGGCATTCTGGATAAAGCTTCTGCATTTCAAAGTTATTCTAGTTTCACTGGTCAGATACTACTATCCCATCAATACAGCCAGGGGAAATTTAAATAGTTGTAATATGTTTTCATTCATGTTGTGTGAAAGGGAGATTGGCATTTAATTTGCACAGAATGCGAAAAGTATATTGATTATGAGCCTTTGGAAGTGCTTCAAATAAAATGTTTGTGTTGAGGGTGATGAATTTTTCAGCCCCAATTAACATTTTTAGTATTCCAAAGGCAGAAATGATTGCAATACCACAGCTTTTCCTACTGTCTGCATGGATTCTGGTTTGGATGACTGCAATAAAACATCAATAGGATCTGCCAAGTAAAAGTGTAATTTGTAAAACTCTAGGATCTCCTGCCTTACATCTACACAATCCACTTAGCACACTGTCACATTCTATGAAGTATTCTCAAATATTACGTGAAAGTGAATGCTCTTTGTCACTGCATCACACGCAAGTCAAATAGTAAAGGCTTTCACTGAGAAAAGATCCTTAATGGCATGGTGTCTCATTTAATTATCTTTATTTTAAACAACTGCATGCAAGGGAATTAAAGGAGGACCAAAACTGCAGATCTGTTTTCACAATCCCACCTGTCAGTGCAAATACACAAACTCATTCATATATGAAAAGTAGCAACACAACATACTAAACAAATACAATTATGGCTAGATGGTACTCGGAGCATATAACTGACAGCACAGTTTCATCATAGTTTATGAAGTTCTGGTTTCATTAACTTGTAGATACCTTATCTACTAGACTGTTGTTGCACATTTTGCGGTATAAATATGTAAATGAGCAATGAAATCTTGTGCAGACCTGTATTTTAATATGTTTATTATTCTGGAATAAGAGGTAAACAGGACGGTCACATTGATCAGGTTTTAAACTTCAAATGCATATTTTCTTTCTTCTGGTAAATTAATCAAATGTCAGAATATGGATTAACAATTTGTATTACAATGTCTGTCTATCCATATCTTAGCTTTGAATATATCAAGAATATTAATAAAGTTAAAGAGAGGAATACATTGCAGAATAAAATAAAAGCTCAAGAAAGCAAAATTTTAAACAGAAGGCTTTCCCAGAATGCAATGTGATGTATCAGTGTATTGTGGGAAGAGCTGCTGATGCACAGAGTGAAGCCTCAGTCATGAGCTAGAAAATCAACATGGGAACTTAAAAATCTTCCAAGAACAAATAAGGCCAGTCTAGTAACAGTCAATAAAATGCAGACTGTCTGTTGATAATAGTCAACAGCATATAAAATAAACCACGTTAAATGTTGGCTATTTGGGTATATTTGTCATTACGGAATGTTTCTGCATTTCGTTTACAACTCTCTCTGGGATACATTCTATACTGAGTGATTATTTTAATGAAAATGATATTGCTGAGGTCAGTGTGAGCGAATGTAACATTCTAGGATATAAATCATCAGCCGTGGGCTTGTAACATTTTCTTTTACAGCTTGTTAGCACTTTACTAGAATGAATGACCTACTATATATTTACATTTTGTTTTGTACATGCTTTCCAAATGAAGTAAGTCATCTTACATTTCCATTCAATTTCCACTGCAAATGCAGGAACTATTGATTTAGTATTCATATTATTTCTGTATTTCTAGTCCTATTCTTCTCTTTCATTATCTCAAATGTTTGTACCATTTAATAATTTAAGTGGTGTTCGTTATGTATTTGATCTTATTTATTTTTATTTTTTTGCTGTAGATTGTTGGCATTGGACTAGTTCTGTGTCACTGTGACTCCCGTGAACTCCTAGTTTTTCTCAGTGCCTTCTACACATGTCCACAACATCGAAAGGGTTGGAGAGCGATATCTTCCCATGTGCACCCATTCCTCCATGTGTGATGCAACCTTGACTCAGGACACCTTGCTGATAATACCTTTCTTTGAATCCTTCTCTTCACAAAGGATTCTACCAAGGAAAGTATTCCTGAAAACAGATACTCCCCATCCCATCCCCTGGACATCCTAAGCCTTCTCATTCTTTCCTTCTTCCCACCAGCTCCAACAGTTGCCTGATCTGCTAACCAAACTTGGGTCGCATTTGTGAATCAGAGCATTATCCCTTTATACCACTGCAGCTGGCATCCATATTTACTTCCCGCACAGTTTTACATCTGTTTAGTACTTTACACTCAGGCTTTCTTTGTGCATCTTAAAAAACGTAGATAATGCTATTCTATCTATTTTCTTGATTATGTCTTTCTGTTTTTTTTCTGTATTCAGTCGTTTTTGTGTTTAATATTTTACTTACTTTGAGAACTATTAAACATTTTCTCCTTGTTATTTTAATAATCTGTTTAATTTTAAACAAACTAACAAGGATGTCAAAGCAATATAACACAGAGCAGGACTATAACAATGGGACAAATAACTTGGTGGAATAGGAAAAAAAATAAAACAATGTAGATATTTTAAAAATGTAGCTGGAGTCATAGTTTCTATAACAAGTTCCCATTTTTCCAGAGGATATGTCAAAGGCAGTATCCATAAGGTCTGATGGGAACCACTATGTCAAAAGCCACAGCAGAAATCAAATTCCCACCATTTTGTCAGGTAGGCTGACTTCAGTGTCTAGCAGAGTCGATTTCATCATTCATTCATAGTGCGATTATGTATATCATTTGTGAAGAATGGACTGCTTTACTCTAAGCTGAGAAAGCAAACACTTAATGTGACTATTAATATTCATCAGACTATAATTTCTTTAAACGTGGGATGTGACTGAGATTTCTATTTAAAAGTAATGGCCATTTTTACAGCATTTCTATTAAAGGGATGGAGGCTCAGTCTAAACCTATGAGCTCATCTTACTCATGTCTGAGGTAACTACAGGTCATTGGCTGAGTAGTTGACTGTTGAGCCACACTGTTCTGTAAAGAGATCCATCAATGGACATTTCCAAAATATGCAGTGATTGTAGCATCCTCCACTACAACTATCTGTCAGAAATGTCAGTGTTTTAACTGTTAGTTTAGATGCATTTTAAACAGAGAACCAGGATGACTACGATATCTGAGGTGACCTCGTCCTTTTTGCAATCAAAGTCAAAACTTTAGTAACAACAGTTCTAGTCCAGGTTCACAACTCCACTTGCTACTCAGAAATGCCAGTGGATTTGGGTTGACATGTTTAAAGTCTTTATGTTTCTGTAGTATTGATTATACAGAAGTAGGAAAATTAAATTACTCCTATGTATGAGAGTTAGTAGAGGTGTTTTATCCCCTACAGATTCTAACGTTTGTTTAAAATTAACTCATAAAAAATCTTCAGAAGAAAATACAAAGGCTGAGCATTAAGAAGGTACTAGGTAGACTCCAAATCTTAAATGTTTTTAAGTTAAATTATATTTCTTTGACAGGAGAAGTAGAGAATGCACCTCTTTAGTTTGTTCTTTAAGAGCATCTGTCATCTACACAATCTATATCCCTACCTTCCTCTAATCATTTCCCTATCCATGCCATACTCTCTTGAATGCCCCTGTAATGTTCCTCTCCACCACTCATTTTGATAGTGCATTCCATGGGTCTACAATTGTCTCAAAAATAACTTTTGGAGGTCCAGGGAGTAATTAGTCTCTCCAATCTGTAATTTTTCTTCAAGATGACCTTTCATACCTCCCTGGCATAATTTTGCATACCAGTAACCTGTCTTCCCATCTCTTCTGGTCTCTAGTAAGAAGAGTTCTAGATTCTTTTATCTGTTTTTATATCTGTCTCCTTCCACATCACACAATTTTTGTGGCTTTTCTCAGCCAGATGTCCCATTCCATGTATGGACTCCAGAAGTGCCCACACTAGTCAGGGAATGGTTTGGTCAGTGCACTATAATGAGAAAGCACTGACTCTTTGTTTCCGGAATGTACTCTAAAATCATTGCTCTTTTTGTTTGCTCTTTGAAGCCCTTGGTTTTTGATGATATACTCATATACATCAATATCTACATCTATAGCTCTCTCTTTCTCTCTCTCTCTCTATATATATATATATATATATATATATATACACACATATATATATATATATATATATATATATATATATATATATATGCATCCACATATATTGATATAGTATTCTACATAAACAGATGAAGTATTGATATCCAAAATGTCGATGCCTAAATATCAAAAATAAACATCAACAAGCTACTGAAGATACTCTGATGATTAACCTCAGTCAGCACAAAATAAACAACAAATGTTTCCCCCCATGTGGAGGACGCCATCCCCAACACCCCATGCTAATTATATATACTAACTTCAAGATCACACAATCCCCATGTAAAGGGCATTTTCCCCACCTGTGGATTGTCAGTCTCACAAAACTAATGACCATATGATTCTGTCAAATAAAGCATGCAGACTAAACAGATGTCAATTTTTGAGCCTTTTGTTCAAAAATACTAAATCCATATATAAGTACATAGAAAGAGTGAGAGAGATTTATTTTAATTTGCTTGTTAACCAGGTAAGTGTACTAGTCAAACAGCTTTTGAGACACAACAGGTACTCCCCTGTAAAACTCACCATGAGTCCTAGTTATAAACTGGATGGAGTTTGACTAACTCACCCTTCTGGTCAATAGCTTGAAGAATGCTGCCATGTATGTTTGTTTGTTTGTTTTTTTTCCCAACATTCTCTCTATGATTTTCCCTGCCACTACTGTTAAGCTAAGTGGCCTGTAGTTCCCTGGATTTTTCTTGTCTTCCCTATTAGACAAAGTGCCACACTTACTCTGTTCCAGACTTCAGGTACTTCTGCAAAAAGCAGTGATCCCGTGCAGATCTTTTTCATACTAGATCAATTCCAGCAAATTCTGAGAGGTTATCAATTGTATCCTTGTACTTTATCATCCTTAAGGGTAGATATTTCCCAGCTTATCTCCTCCCTTTCTAAACTAAAGTCTGCCCAGTGCTACCCATTCACTGCTCTGTCCTTCCTGCTTCCAGCATGACACTCTTTCCTAATTTCCTTGAGGAACACCAGAACAAAGTATTAATTCATTACCTCTACATTTTCTCACTCTTTTGTGACCTCCCTTCCATCCTTTTAAAGTCTGGACAGCTCTGGTTCAACCCTCTTTTCAGTGATTATACCTCAAAAGGTTTGTTCCTCCTTCATATTGCTTCTGACAACTTCCTTTCAACTTGCACCTTTGCTGCCTCCACCATCTTTGTTGCCATTTTACTAAACTCCTTGAACTGTGCCTCATCCTACCTCGACCCCTCCTTTCCATCTCTTGTAGGGATTTCCTAACTGATCACATTTCTAAACAGCCACATTGATATGCTGCCTTTCTGCCACTTTCTCAGACACATATCCATAGCCCTGAGCATTCCATCCCTGATCAGTTCCCATAGTATGGATGCTCCCCCAGTTTTCATCTACTCACCTAACTCACCCGTGTAACCTCTCCTTTAGCTCAGAATAATCTAGTATCTTAAAATTACACACCAGCATTTTTGTCTTTGTGTTCTTACTGTTCCCCCACTCTATTTCACACAGTTGTTTGACCACTTGTAAGCTAACAGTGACATCATCTGGAAACCCATGACCCATCTTCCTTGTTTAGGATCTCATCCAAAATGTTATCATTTCTACTACAGTCTTGCATTAGATGACTACACCTCTGATTTGGATCTTCCATGAGTATTACCCTCTATGTCTATCTGTTACCCCACTCTATTATTCTTTCCTCCAGTCCCTCATCCTTCTCCCATGATGCATCTGAGGAGTAATAATTTTCATCAGCCCACCGCTAGCTGTTTTCCTTTCCCTAGATTACCTGCAAGGGCACTTAACCGACATTCTAACATCACTCAGCCACCTTCCCCATTCTGTGTGTGGGGTTCTTCTTTCCTCCTGACCTTATATTTGATGACATCCTTTAGATCAATTGCCACTCCATCTGTCTTTGCTATTTCATTTCCTATCTTGAACAGTCTATACCCAGATATCCCCTTGCCCCTCTTTCAAGTATACAACTGTGTCCAATGATTCAGACCCATCATAAGTACATGCTTTAATAAAATAATTATCTAAAAAAAACATGGTTTATTATCACCAGAAGAGTCCAGGACCTATGTCTAAATGGCCATTTACTTGACTTTCTATCACAAGTGCAAAACACAATAAAGTGAGTCTAGAAACTATAAAAAATAAAGTGTGTTTAAATGATTTAAACGGCAGATTCTAAAAATTCACTGCTATTTCACAGAAACATTTTTGCTTGGGAGCTTCACCATCCTGTACCCCCTTGATCATGGAGATGACTTCCATATCACTGTTAACAACAAACACTAAGGTTCCCGTACCTCTACAAAGAGGGAATTCCCCAAATACTACACCCTTGAGCTTAGTATATATTCCCTTATGTTTGCTATAACAGACTTGCCATTCCAATGACTGCAATTACTGCTCTTAGAATTACTAGGAATTCCAGTAGGCACCCGCATTACTATGTACATTTTTAACTGATGTTCTAGTCACCTGTGAAGAACATATAAAGTCACCCTCTGTTAGTATTGACCTGTCATTACAGTCTATAAAGGACCAGGCATTTCTTAGCTTTCCTTCTTGTTGTATCATTGACCTGGGTATTTGTACCCAATATGAGCTGCCGCTGTACTTTGCCCTGAAACTAACAGTACTAGCCCAGCCTCCTCAAATTTAAAGGTGGATTATATATTTACTGGTAAATGTCTCACCTTAACAACACATGATGTTTGTTATTTGATAATATATATTTTTTTCAAACTTAATGACAAAAAAGTCCAGGATAGCCTTGGTTACAATCCTAGATGTGATGTTATCAATTTAATAGTCTACGTGTGTTGTATATGAGCCACATGATATGCATCTGTAGATTAAATGCTCTATAAGCATTATACAATGTCATTCCTACTCCTTTTGAAAGGGCAAATGGATTTTAATGCCTTACTCACTCAGCAGTTTAAAGTCAGCCACATTACATTATTCTGCAAGGATAGCTAACAAAAAAGAGAGAGAGTGAAAGAACATTTTATTTTGATGTTGTCCAGATCAGAACAAAAAATGTTAAATGGAGACACTGATAAAAAAAAGTGAACGAGATATAACATAAAATGAAGATGAAATGAATGCAAATGTAGCCAAGGTTTTGAGGCTGTTGAAAGGATTACTGGGAAGCAGCAAAAACTGCAAGAGTGACAGTATATCCAGCTGGAATAGTGAAAGAGTTAAACAACATTCAGTGACAGGAAATACAAAGGGATCATACAGGAAATGAGACAGAAAATAGAGGAAGAAACAGGTGAGAATACTCTGTATATTTAAATAAAGAAATAAGTGGATTATTTGGAAAGTACAAAATGCATAGAGTATAATTATATGAAAGGTTTTAAAAATCTTAAATAAATAAAGTGTATGGTAGACCAGTGGATCTAAATGAAGAGAAGGAAAGAGAACAATGAATGAACAAGCTGGAAATATTACAAGGAAAACTTGCTTCTTGCTGAATTGCTTATAGCCAGCTTTACTTGAATGGATATTGAATATAGTTAAAAGAAATAATTTGAATATATTTGCTTAGACTTCATGTTAAAATATTACATCGTTTTCAGCTGATCCATACCAAAGGACATTTGCATGCGCTATCTCTAGTTCAAATGAAGATATAGCAGTCTGAGGTCTCATGTCAGTCCATCATAGGGCAAACTCATATGTATACCATGTACACATATATAGGTAGCTTGGCAAATCACCACTTAACTTATATCAGCTTATTTCATATAAGTGAAGGTAGCAATTATAAAGTGATAGGCTTAAATAACTATCACTGTATTTATAAAGATCTCTTCATTGGGTGTATATGCCATCACTGAACTTGTAGATGTGCAGCAGATCTGAGAAGTTAGGGTCTGCTGAGGCTCTATATGCGAGGCAGAGATCATCTACCAGTAGTCTGTATGATACCAAGAAGAAGGGCAAGGCTTTGAGATGGTCAGTGTAGTTTTGATGATTTAGTCACTTGATTTTCTTGGTGAGGAAGTATTCAAGCTGTGTTAAATGTTTGGACCGATACATACCAAAAGGGCATTATACTCAATATGCCAAATACAGTGCAATGATCACATCCCTGATCTTATACACCATAACCTTACTAATAAGCTATACGATGAAAAAGGACCTTTAAATCTAAATCTAAGGGTGTAAACCCTGTGCTTTGGATAACAAGAAGTACAATTAGAATAGTTATTCCTTATCCACCCCAAGGTATTCCCAAGTAAGAAGCGGCAAATATGGCAATGTACCATCAGCTCCTCCATTTTCAATATCACTTTTTCCCTGTTTATGAAGGCATAACATTCAAAACAAGTATCATCATTCCAAAATACCAGACCTGCATTGTGTACCATTTCTGCATAAGCTGTTTTGTAAATCTCACTGTGTGAATAAAGTTTAATATCAGCAAAGCTATTTCATTTCCAGTCATATATAAACTTCCACATTGTGGTAGTTTGCTTTTAACATCAAGAAAGCATTTCTCAGGGTTGTCTGATAGTAAAAATAAACATCATCTACCTTAACTGGGTGCATATGTTCACACGCACACACACACACACACACACACACACACTACCAATCTAGATTTTCAGCCTATAATAACAAAGTGGCACAGTGGCACAGAGGAAAGCATTGTTGCCTAACAGCTGGGGTGCCTTCTGTGCAGAGTCCCTCCCTGTATTCACTTGGGTTTCCTGTGGGTGCTCCGGTTTCCTCCCACATTCCAAAGACATGCAATAGGTGGACTGTATACTCTAAACTGGCCGTAGGTGTGAGCATGTGTGTGGTGTGGAACAACTACTGCAGCAAGGCTAGCCACCCAGTGGTGTAAACCATGGATGTAGATTATTGGCAGTGTTGAAATGACACCCCAACTGCATGAGCAAAAATGGGAAACAGGGGTTGTGGATGGATGGAATAACAAGGGACTATCATAATCTTGTCTTGTAGTCACACTTATTTCTGTCAGTTGTGTTATTGAGCTGCTCTTTTGGGATCCGTGCAGATGTTCGAAGTTTCACTTCTTCGAACCCACTTCACCGAGTCCACTTGTTCGAAGTAGTGATACTTTGAACATTGACTTTGGCAGTGACACTACAGCATGGAATGGGAATATTCCCTTTTCCCCACTGTAGTGCGATCTCGGAGTTGGTATATTCAAGTAGGGGGGTGTGCAGGGGGGCTTCACCCCTGCAAAAAGATGTTTTAGTGGGTTTTTTTGTTTTTTTTTGGGTCGCCCAGGGAACTAGACTTCAGCAAAAGTGCACTTTTGTTGAAGTGAACTTTCGCTGAAGTGTAGGTCTCCTGCTATATTTCGAAGAAGTGTTCTTTCGATGTAGAGCAGTAGACCCATTCTTTTACATCCGCACTGCTAAGGGCTTTCTATATTTTTAAATGACATCTGTGCATTCTATTTGTTTGTTTAATGTAAGTGATGCAACCCTCAGAATGGTGATTTCAGACAATCAACAGTCTGCTGTACATCCAAGGTCTGTAATGATTGATTATCAGCACAGTTTCTTCAGTGGGTACTACCACATTACTTAAGATATCTGTTTGCTCAATATGAATCAGGTTGGGTATATTTATTTTATTTTAGGATTGGGTGACTGGATTAGTTCCACTAGGCCAGAAACCACTTTTCAGGAGAGCCTTAAGGTATTATTCATATTGACTATGATAACTTCGCTGAGGGCACAGGCAAACTCACCTACTTTTTTTCTGTAAGTGCCCTGCCATCTTTGCATCCACCTGAGCTACCACCAACTCAGACAAATGGGATATCAGTTTAATGTTTAGGAAAGACTTCTTTCAGCCAGATAGTAACTATAGAAATAAACGTCTTATTATTATCGTTAGTACTGAAACATGTTGATGACAGAAGGCCTGGTCCACCTGTATTAAACACTAGGAGAAGTAATGTTTCTTTCTAAAATAAGTAGTGGGTCTTCTTTATTATCTCAGAATCAGACTGTAAGTACTTTAACATTAGAACTCTTCTGTCAAGCTACCTGATTCAGAAATATTTTGACACTTTTACTTCCCAATCACTTTGACCATTTCACAGGGATAGGCTGTTTCGTATTTCCTTCTGTGCTTCAGCACATATAGACTGGTGGAGTGATTGCAGAAATAACCTGCTGTTCTCCTTATTTTCATCTTGGATTCCCAGTGTACAGTCCTATAAAACAAATGAACTCCCCCCTTTATTTCCTTGATGTTTGCTGTTCATGAATTCCTGCTAAGATTGATTTATCAGTCAGCGATCTTATATGACCCCCCTTTAATATTTTTGCTACACATACTGCTTCTAGAGACCCTATTTTATTTTTTATTTGCTGTAGCTTTGATTATCTTCTTTCTTTCCTTCTTTTTTCTCAACTGTATGCCCCAAAATTCTTTTTTTTTTTTTTCTCCAGCTGCTAACCAGTGGCCTTTCTTGGTCTCCAGACTCCCTGTCTGGTTTAACCTCCCTGGAATAGAGTCTCACCAGGCCTTAGGCTGACTGGATGGGTTAACTTTTTTAACAAGTTTAGAGAAGATGAAAGGAAGATCAGAATTCTGACAACAGTGTTACTTGCATTGACAAAGGCTTTTAACTGTGTACCCTAGACAAGCTGAGTGCTGGGATACATTCTTGGTGGACATTCCATGGTGTTGTAAAGGAGCCAACCCTTCCTTCACAGTGAACACTCCTTCAGTGCCCGCCCACCTAACATGACAGCTGCTATTTATCATGACTCTGGTTTTTCCACCAAATAGTGTGGCCTGGGCTTGCCCTCACCCTCATCATCCGTCCACATTCTCTGCCTCTGAAATAGGCAAACAGGTATTGTTTCTGCACTACTTTTCCCATTACTGGCTGCTGCAGCTGCTAGTGAAATATTCAAACACAAGATGCCTGAGTTACACCTAAGGCTTCATTCCTCTACATCAGGGAGCTGACTATTTTTTTTTTTTTTGCTCTTCTTAAACATTTTTTTATTTTTTTTATTCTTTTAACTTCAGCCTGTGCACTTTCACTAGTTCCATTTTAAAACTATCCCCTGCTTTCATACTGAACTAATTTCTCTCAGTTATTGCTTTAGATAATTAAGTCTAGATGTGTTCTGTAGGCTCAAGTCTGTTTGCCTAAAGTATGATTGAGGAGATAGGGTCATTATTCTGTAATTTCAGTTTTAATGTAATTGTCCACTGAAAGGAAATCATGGAAGTCATTTACCCATGGTTAAAAATTGCTTCCAGGAGTGCTGAAGGTGCATTCACCTTATGCAGTCTCGCCTTAGTCTGTTGTGAGTTATAATGGCTCATAGGGAAGTACTAAGTGAGCTGCCCTCATGGGCCATTTTAAGCCTAGTCAATTTCTAAAACATGAGAATCAAACCCTTGCATTTATATCTGTGAGGTGAATACCTTCATCATTATCCTAAGCTCAGTGTACAGCCTCAGATGTTATCTATATGATGTTCTTCTTTCGGCTTTTCCCAGTTAGGGGTTGCCACAGCAGAACTCCGGTCTGCTAATGATTGGCAGTAGATTTTTACAGTGCTGAGGTGCCAGCCCGATGCCCAACTTTCAACGAAGGCGCGCCCATTCACGCATGTCTTTCGAATGTGGGGAGGACATGCAGACTCCACACAGAAGGCACGCCAGCCGAGAATCGAACGGGAGAACCTCTTGCTGTCAGGCAACAATGTTACCGCTGCACCACAGTGGCTTCTCAGTTGTTATCGATATAAATACTAATTTTAATGTTTTTCTTGAGCTTTGTTGCATACATGACCACCTGTGACTTAAGATATGAGCTATGTCGGGGGGCGTGGCTAGGATGTAGACTGGTTGGCAGCATCTTTTCTCAGCTCTGCACTCAAAAGATATTTCTGACATGAATTTTTAAAAACTAAATATTGTAGACAAACATATTTTGTTGAATTACTTCTACTAATATCACTAGAAGTCTACAGTGCAAAAAAATTGGCTTTAAACATTATTTTTCCTGTCAAAAACAAGAAGGAAGGTATCTGAATCTACTGAAAATGAGCTTTTCTAAGCATACCACACAGGACCAGACGATGAAAAAGGAGATACAGTCTTTATTAAATGCTATACAAGACTTGTCAGTGAAATATGACAAAATGAATACCAAATTGGACACTTTTGAGGAGAGATCTACAAAACAAATACAGCAACTACAAGAAATAATGACGCAACAGAAGTCTCAAATAGCTGACATAGAGAGATCCTTAAATGATACTGAGGGCAGACTCTCAGAACAAGATCTTCAGCTACATTTTTTATCACAACAAAATGCTTCATTACAAAATAAAATAGAGGATCTAGAGAACAGTTCCAGATGAAATAACCTTCGCATCTATGGGCTACCAGAGAAAACAGAGGGAGATAACATGGTGACTTTCCTTACTACCTGGTTACCAGAAGTTTTAAAATTGCCTGAAGCTCTTTCTTATGGAATTGAAAGAGCCCACAGATCCTTAAGAGCTGCTTCATCAACCATCAAATCAAAAAAATCACCCGAGATCAATAATAGTAAAGTTCTTTTCATCACAGGACAAGGAACTTATTTTAAAAACAGCATGGTCAACTTCTCCAGTTAAATACAAAGACACCATAATCAGATTTGATAATGATTATTCTGCTGGAGTTATAACTGCAAGAAAAGAATGTCTCCCTCTGATAAAGGAATTGAAAAAAAAAACAACTTAAAGTCCACTTGCTGTTCCCTGCAAGAATAAAAATATTTTTTACTGAAGGTCCTAAAACTTTTGACACTCTGCAAGCAACAGTTTCTTATCTTTCAGCTAATAAAACCTTGGATAATGTGGAAGAAATGGATTTCTCCCAATTTGGGGTTAAGCGTCACTTAGAAAAAAATGAATGGAGCACTGCTGACAAGAAGAAGAAGAAACGATAAAAGACATATGAAAAACACAAACATTATTGTCTTCTATTTGCTCTGTAAGGCAAAAAAGTTCTTTGAAAGCATTCATGCTTTACACATGTGTCAGTCTTTGAAACAATATAAATGCAAGATAAGCAGGACATTTTATAACTAAAGGAAACAACCCTAAAGAAAGCAAGGTAACATATCTTTCTCTATTACAGTGTAAATACTTACAGTCATGATTTTTCTAACTCTAAATGATGTTTAGATAGTTCATTTATAAATTACCTGCTTTTTATTGCTAGTATAGAATATGATGTATTTACACTGACATATTAATGTGGTGTGTTTAAATGAGCATGATTCCTTTTAATATTATTTACACTAAGCTGCATGAAATATCTAAACTGATGTATTTAATACACATAATAATATATAAAAACTGATAGTAATAATTGTCAAAAAGTGCCTTGAAAAGTAATTATCTATTCTTTGATGCTAAAAGTGCCTTTTTGACTAACAAACAACTGTTTGGCTTGTATATCTGCCCTTAATGTTAAGAAAACTAATAGAAGTTTAATGAGCTGGTGTTCAGTTTTAAAAAAGCCCTAAAAACGTCACTTACTTTGTTTTTGTCTTCCCGCCATGGTTGTGAGCTGGGAACTCTTGTTTTGCCACCCCTGAATGAGGGTTCTTCAGTTAGAATCCATTACAGTGTGTTAAACCTTCTAACAGCACAAAATGAAAGTAAACAGTCATGAGTGATGTCAGCACTAAAACAAGACAGTATGGGTGTGGTGTCAGCTCCTAAGCTACTTAAAGTAACCAGCACACTATTTATGAGATGGCAAAGTGCTTTTACAGTTTTAACAAATATTAAAAGTACACTGAAGTACCTAATGACTTTAGAAGGTATCAACACATACATGAAGTTTTATTATATTGCAATATTTGTTATTCATTTTGAATTGTACACATAAACAGCACACAAAGCTTAAAAAAAAGTATATCACTTGGAAGAAACTGTATGAATAGTTAACACATACAGACTTTACTATAATCTTTTCTGATAAGATCACTGACATAAATTACTATAATTTAACTTAATTTTATAAAAAATTAATATATTTAAGTCCTTGACTGGAACTATATAACATATTTGTAAACACACTGCAGCTAGTGTACTCAACCTTAAGGATAGTAAGTCAATTAAGGTTCATGAATGTAGCTATGTGTTATTAGGCATTTTAAGGGTAAAAAGGAGTTGCTGTTTAATTATCAAGATACTCTGTAAATATTAAATTGTTCAAGCAGCACAATCATTAAGCAGTAATGAGCAAGAAAAAATCTCAGACTTGCTTATGATATTGTTATATATATATATATATATATATATATATATATATATAGGAAAGAACTGCTGAATTATAAGTATGCTTTTATTAAAGGCAAGTTATATTAATATTGAACATCCTCACTGAAAATGAATGGTTGTGTAGAGACACAGTAACTCCCATTATATAACCAAGGCTAAAGAGATTGTCTTGTATGTCTAAATTGATCAGCCTTGAACCTTAGATTGCAAATAGACATGCAACATACTTTTACTTATAATACTGAATATATATTATATAACATCACAAACGCTAAAGCCATTGTCAGCTACATCTCATATCAATCAGCATTAAAATATGATTTGAATAGCATAGGCATTTACTAACATATTGCTGTTGGTACCTGATATGCATATAAGTAACAGGTCTAATTTCTGTCTATGAAAGTAAATACCAGGCTGTGCGCATTTGTTAATTATGAAACAAGAGCGTGCTATCTATTCTTTTTAATATCCTATAGGTATGTACTTGTTAGAGACACACACATGCTGCAAAGCTGCTAGTTATTGCATATTCATTAGTATATTTCTGACTGCAGTGTTATAAATATATGGTGTGGACCACTTGAGTTGAGAATATGTCTCTATATTGGGCATGTTCTCTGTTTGAACGTTGTATATTATCTATAATATGATATGGAGTACCCTCACTAAATTCAAAGAAGCCACAATAGAAACAAATATTTATTAAAAATGGAGAATAGAAGGATGAAGAGAAAAATGAAGGAAAATGGTTGATGGTCATATAAGGTTATCTTTTCCTGTGTATGTAGAAAAGTTAACAGTAATAAGTACCAAACAATTGTGTTATAGCATATTTAAAGCCTACTTTGCTTCTCATATTTTCCAACCTTACAGTTATAATGCTGCAGATAAATCCTGTAATATCATAAGAAGTATGAGTTGCTATTTGACATATGACATATGTGGTACACTAGCGATGAAATATGCCAGTGGCACTAATAAATATATAGGAATTGCTAAGAAATATAGTCTTAAACTATATAATACCAAAGCCAAAAACAAATTAGTAGCATTCATACCACTAAAATATTGCTTTTGAATTAAAAGAAAACTATAAGATTACTGATAAATGACAATACAAATGTAACGTTATATTCATTGTTATGGATACTTTCTGATTTAATCAATTTGTGGTATGGTTAACTGATGCATATAATGCTTAACATTTTTTTTTATGTATGTATACATATATGTGTGTATGTATGTATGTGTATATATATATATATATATATATATATATATATATATATATATATATATGTGTGTGTGTGTGTGTGTATGTGTATGTGTATGTATGTATGTATATATATGTATATATATATATATATATATATATATATATATATATATATATATATAGGTAGACCATTACAATAAATTTGATACCTACGAATGCCACTCACACTATAAGGGAGATAGACAGCAAGCATATTATTTTTAAGATGCATAACTGTTATTGCTACACAAAAGATATATTAAAATAAAAGATTTTCCTTTACAATTTAAACAAAACCAAATAGTTAAGTATTAAATCTATGTATAGTTGTGTTGCCTTAGTGTTTTATAAAATATTAAAAATAGATAAAGACTGTATTTAAGTAATCTGTAAAGACAGATACATGTATACTTAAAAGATATATAAGATACTTTTCATTATAAAACTACCATATGGCGGGGCTGGGGGAGGATGCTGAAATGCAGACTTAGAGAGATCGCTTGAATGATTAGATCATTCAAGGATGAGATGTTTTTCTCATGGAGGGTTTGGTGGTTGTTTATCTTATATTGTTCTCAGTTATGATCTTGTAATTTACTTTTATTGGGTGTCTATAATCTATCGTAATACTGTTGGAAGAAGAAAGAACAAGTCATTCTCTTCATGTACACACATCTACACATTGTTACGAGTACATGAATATGGATAAAAGCAAAGCTAATATAAATCCAATTGCAAAATGTATATCTCTTAATGTAAATATTTTAAATAATAGCTGCAAAAGGGGAAGTCTTTATAGATATTTAAAGCTATGTGAAGCGCAACTAGTATTTTTACAGGAAACACACCTTACACAGGAAGGCATAAATAAAATAAACAATAAAAATTATGCAATACTAGTAAGTTCCACCTATAATCAGAAGCGAAGGGGAGTAGCAATTTTGTGGAAAAACACTACTTTAATGCCTAAAATCATAAACATGTTCCATGACAACTCAGGAATGTTTTGTCTAGTGACAATATCTATCAATGAAATGATATATACATTAGTGAATATTTATTGGATACCAGGACTAGGTGTTAGAGTGGCCAAACAACACTTAGAAGACATTGTACAATATACCAAAGGCAATTTAATCATAGCTGGAGATTTCAATTGCATTATAAAAGAAACGGACACAAATACTAAAACTACATGTAAGAAATCACCTTTAACAAAGTTGTTATCTGAGTTTGTTGAAACTTTTAATATAGTTGACATAAATGAGTATGCTATCCCAAATTCACTATTCTTTACACATTTTTCCCATAGACATAATACATACTCTAGAATAGATAGAGTGTACATAACAAAGGATTTAACCTCTAAATTAAATAAAGTCAAGACAATTTCATGTCCATTTTCAGACCATAACACCATAACGTTTGAGATAGACTTATGTTTCAAGAGAAGGATATCAGTAACAAGAATATCATCTTACATAAATCTCAAAGATTTTAAGGAATTTTATATTAAAGAGACACAAACATTCCTAGATATCAATCTTACAAAAGATGTATCTGAAATATATATATGGGATGCATTGAAAGCATACCTATATGGAAGAGCGGTGGGATGGTATAAAAATAAACAAAAACAGTGGAATAAGGAATTAATGGAATTACAGTCAAAAGTAGATAATTTAAAGCTTAATATTCAAAATGGAAACACCAACTTAATAAAAGAACTAGAAGATACTAATAAAAAATACTCAGAGACGCTACACCACAAAACAATGATCAACTTAGAAAAAATTAAACTATGTTACTATTCAATGAACCCTAAACACCAACGAAGAATAGCAAATAGGACTAAAAAGATTATTAAAACAAATCAAATCAATGAAATACATAATATAGAAACAAAAAAGAAAGTATCTGATTTAGAAGGAATACTAGAAGCTTTTAGGCTATTTTTTCATAAACTTAATAATCAAAATGAGAAAACAGAAACACATTCAGTATTGAAAGCTTTTCTCAAAAACAATGTTAAAGTTAGGTTATTAGAGGAGCAGGTACAACTAATAGATAAACAAATAGCAATGACAGAACTTAAAACTGATAAAGAATCCGCAAAACTCCAGGAAACACCCGCCAAAACTTTATTGTAAAACATTAACAGATTTAACAGATTGAGCGCTTTCTTCCCTTAACAAGGATTTCATCAGAATCTGCCATTTTTAAAAAAATATCCCCCTTAAATACCATTCCTAATAAAGTGATGTCATCAATTAAAAACAATCCTACTCATTTAAAGTAGTACTACCATAAAAAAACTTATAGCCTCTAAAAAAAATCTATTACAATTATATATACAATGTGTTGTTAAAACCAACAGATCATATAAAATTAAAATGTATTTTCCACATTCATGTTTCATGTTCATTATAAGTAACAGGTTGTACTGAAAATCATTTTGAATATTCAACTTTTTTACCCAGTATTGGCTTGATAGAAATAATTTTGTTTAAACCAGGTCTTATACTTGCTTGTAATTTAATTTGCCACCTGGTCTCCCTCTCTTCTATGAAATTCCTACAATTTCCACCTCTTGGATTTTTCTTTACTTTTTCCAATATACAGAAACTGAATTCTTTGCAAGTCTGAGATGTACTAATATGCCTGAATAGGGCATTATTAGTATTTTGGGTACTAATTTGATATACATGTTCGTAAACCCTGTCCCTTAACCTTCTCTCAGTTTTTCCAACATAGAAACTGGGACAGGATTTACACATTGCCAGGTAAATTATTCCAGTTATTTGACAATTCCCCTTTTCCGGCCTTATGGTACTTCTTAATAAGTTGTTAATTTTTAACGTCTCATCTTGACAAATAAATCTACATTGAGAACAAGTACCACATCTAACAGTACCAGTCTTATGTGGGATTACAAATGCTGTTTCAAAGTTCTTTTTCAGATTTGGGCCAACCTTGTATACAAAATTAGGTTTATCCCCTCCCATACTCCACAGTTTTGGGTTATTCTTGAGAATGGCCCAATTTTTCATAATAATTTTTTCAACCTCATTTGCCTTCAAGCCAAATGGAATAATCATGGCTCTTTCATAATTTTTATTTCCAACTTCCTTACCACTAAAGTGTCCTTGTAGGACAACCTTATTCCCCAATAGTGGTTTGTACTTCTTACCCCACTCACTTTTCACATAGTCAAAATATTCCTTAATAATTTTACCTGGGTACCCTCTCTCATAAAACATGTTAGCTACTACATTTAATTCAGATTCTAAATCTTCTTGATTTGAGGTCATTCTAGCAACTCTGATAAGTTGGCCCTTTATTATACTGTTCTTTTGTTTAATTGGATGATTACTAGCATATTGGAGATAAGAGTTACTAAAGGATGGCTTCCTATAAACTTTAGATGCAAATCTCATGTTGCCCATTTCTATAAAAGTGTCTAGAAAGTTAATCCCTTTTCTGTTATATGCGTATGCGAACTTTAAAAAATCTGTGCTCTCATTCAGATGTTGAACTAAATCTATTATGGAATTCTCTGGTCCTTGCCAGAGGATAAAAATATCATCCAAAAATCTCACATAAACCTTCATGTGTTGGAAAATTTTACTTTTAAATACATATTTTTGTTCCCAATTCAGGAAGACAAGATTAGCAAAAACAGGTGCACATGAGGCTCCCATGGCAACACCTCTGTGCTGTCTGTAATATTCTCCCGCAAAGAGAATATAATTATAGTCTAAAACAATCTCCATAAATTCCACCAATAAATTTATCTTATCTTGACCTAGGCTTGTGTTCATATTTAAACAATCCTCAAAGAACTCGAGACCTTCCTTCTTAGGAATAGATGTAAATAGTTCTACTACATCAATAGTAAGAACAATTATGTCCTTGTTACACAATTCATGCCCAATTCATCCTAGGACGTCCCATGAGTCCTTTAGGATATGCTCACTGTTTGTAACCTGCTGTTTCAACCATTGGTCAATTACTACCCTGAAGTGGTATGTCTTTGACCCATGTCCATCTACTATGGGTCTAAAGACCAAATTCTCTAACCCTTTATGTGTCTTTGGAATACCAAAGATGGAAGCCACCTTTGGGTTGGGCACCTTTAAGTAATTGTATACATCTCCTGTAATGACAGAACTTAAAGCTGAAGTAAATAAGCTAAAATTAAACAAAGCTCCAGGTATAGATAATATCACCCCAGAAATGTTTAAATTACTATCAAATGAGGCTTTGCTGTTGTTATTGAATGTCTTTACATCAGTTAAAAATGGTAAAGACATTCCTCCTTCTTGGAAGTACACATTAATATCACCAATTCTGAAACAAAATAAAGATCCCAGTGAATGTTCATCATACAGACCCATTTCACTTCTTAATATAGATTATAAAATTTTTATGGCAATACATGCTGCTCGAATAAAACAATTACTACCACTTTTGATAGAGGAGGATCAAACAGGTTTTATAAAAGATAGGAACACTTATGACAACATTAAAATAATTCTTTCCTTAATTGATTATATAAATGTCACAAAAAACAAAATGAATGTTATTAGCTTAGACATAAATAGCGCATTTGATTCAGTGAACTGGGATTATCTGTGGTTAGTTTTAGAAGAATATGGCTTCTCAAACAACTTCACTTTGTTAATAAAATCATTATATGAAAAATCATTGGCTTATATAAAACTGGGATCTTGTCTTTCTAAATCTATTAAAATAACTAAGGGCACAAAACAAGGCTGCCCTCTTTCTCTGTTATTGTTTGCGTTAGTCATTGAACCCTTAGCAAATAATATACGTATGGATAAAAATATTGAAGGAATACAACTAGACAACAGCCTAGAGCTTAAAATTCAACTTTTTGCTGATGATATTTTAATTACCTTAAAAAATAATAATAGCAGTTTAAAAGCATTATGGGACTCAATTCAAAACTTTCAAAACTTTTCAAGTCTTAAATTTAATGAGAACAAAACAAATGTATTGCTTATAAATACTAATAAAAAAGATCTAAATAAAAAATACCATAAATATATCTCTACCGATAATATAATTAAATACTTGGGAATTATAATAACTAACAACCTAGATACTACAATTGAAACAAATTATAAAGAGACCTTAAATAATATTAAAAATCTAATACAAAGATGGAATAAATTCTTTTTTTCAATGGAAGAAAAGCTTTATATAATTAAAATGATCATATTTCCAACAATTCTTTATGTCATACAAACTTGTTCTTTGCCACCAGCTAAATCGCACCTAAAACAATTAAATGATTTAATGGTAAGATTCCTATGGTATCCAAAAAAAAACAAGGATAGCTATGAAGTATCATCTAGATGATTGGGATATAGGTGGCATAGGTTTACCAGACATAGAAATATATTTGCATTCATCCATTATTAAAGCAATATCATTATGGCTAAATACAAAATATACATCAAAATGGAAGCTAGTTTATGAGAGAATCTGGTTAAAATCAGGATTTGTAGTAGCAAATAAGTATACAGATTTCATACCAAACAATTTTCTATGGCTGATGAAGGAATATATGATGATACATAAGAATAAAAATATAAGTTCCAAATACATTACTTATACATTAAAAATTTTCCAAAATCTTATTAATAGCAATCCTGATATTAAAGCATGGTCATTTCTTTTATATCCAGTAGCATACACACAAGGTAATATAATAACATTTAATATGGAAGTAGTCAACATGCTTAAAGAAAAGGGATTAATATATTGGCATCAATTGCTAAACTCTGGAAAACCTCTGACAATAGACCAGATTAAACAGAAATTAAATATGGAAGATAGTTTGTGGTTACATGTACAAGAATTAAGACCATATATATTAAGCAAACAAGAAACAATGCAACCATCAATAAGACAAAATGTTCCTAACATATAATATTACTAATGAATCAACCCATTACTGGAAAGGGATACTTATCATCTATTTATAAAACAAACAAAAAAAATAAAAATGCATAATAATGACAAAATATGGAATTATTATAGATCAGTTAATGGACATGTGCCAAATGACAGAGATAAAAAACTAATTCTTCTCTCTCCAAAGCAGACATCACTTTCATTACACTGGAGACTTTTTACATGGCAATTCATACACAGATCTTATGTAACCCCTCATAAAATGGAACTTATGTTTAAGAAAAATATTGGCTGCTGGAGATGTGATTTATCAATAAAAGCAGACTGGCAACATATGTTTTACGAATGCCATTTGATTAAACCATATTGGGATAAAATAAATTATTTTCTGCAAGTGGTATTCAATGATAAATTCCAGATTTCCAAATCTATTATTTTGTTTAATGCACCTGTACCTGACTGTGTGCCAAGAGCAAAATATGTAATCTTATGGACTCTCCTAGCTATTGCAAGGAAGAACATTACATCAAACTGGAAATCCAAAGCTTCTCCAACTTTTAAGCAATTCATGAATATGGTGTCAGCAGTATTGCAATTGGAAATGAACACTATTAAAGGAAGAACTGAAAGAACTACATCATTATACGTAGCATGGCAAAAAGTAACTGAAATACTGGAGAATAATGACTGCAGCAGATTATAATCAGGAAACAATTGTATAGAAAGTCAATTATATGTCAACAATAGACACCCTTGTAAATACTTTATTTTGGTTTTAATGTTTGATATCTGTTTAGAGGTTTTAGCCTACCTTTTTAAATAATTTGTAAATACTTCGTTGTCATAAATAACCTGCATTCATGTTTTCTTGTTTTTGGAAATGAATAAAATTATTTAAAAAAAAAAAAAAGATAGGAGCTATGTCCTCACAAACAAGTAAAGTTATCTCATAACTTCAGGCTCACTACTTCAGGCTGTACTTTGACCTGATAGATCTGTGGAATAATGGAACTATAGCCACAGCAACAGTCACAGTGATCTTAGCCACAATAATATAATACTGTTTATCATAAATCCTCCCCCTTGAGGCATTAAAATAGTTTTCCTGCCATTATTAAATGCCTCCATTTTTAAATAGTAATATTTATTAGCATCCCAATGCCAGTTATTAAAAAAGCACACTGTGAGAATCTTTTGTTGTGTATCATTCAGACATACAGTTACCCTTGTGCTTACAAGTATATTCTTTGTTAAAATAATATATGTAAATGTGAATTTACCCTGGTTGAAGTACTTCATCCTGATAGATTATATTGGTATGGATGCAGCTGCAGAAGGTGACTTTTAGGAATTGAAAAAGGAAGAGGACAGTAATCAGATCCCAGGAACTTCTTAGGCAGGGTCAGGACTGGCTGGCTAGCTTCTTAGTAAGACATCAGTCAAAATGTTCTTAGAGACAGAGAGGTTGCAGCTTGAATATGAACGTTTGATACTTGACGACAAAAAGTAAATATAGTCTCTCGGCAGAACAAGGAAATCACACAGAATATTGTTTTACTTATTCAGAGGAGAACAGGACACTTGACAATAAAAGGATTAATAAGTAGAATAAACAAAGGAATTAGACAGAAGCTGATAGGGGTAGTATAGAAGATCACATTGGAGAGGGATATGGCCAAATACATCACAAACTGAATACTGACATACAACCTGTCAGCTAATGATGTATGCTAATAAGAGTAGGAAGTTTAAGATATTTTGGAGGAAATTACTACAGCTAAGTTAAATCATATGTTCGTCAACATATAGGAATACTCTTAGAAATTTAAAAAGCAGGAAAAGGGACTTGGACACCATAGTGCTCAACTGTCCAGATTTTCACAAAATGTCCAGATTTTTCCTTCATATTCTGGTCTGTTCCTCTTAAAATGTGTGGTTTTCTGCAAAAACAATGTAAATTGAAGTCACTAAATAATTACACATATCTGAGTTTCAGACTTCATTTCCATTAGAAAATGAATGCTAATTCAAATCCTACAATTCTAGCAACTTTTTAAATTTATAAGACCAGTATTTAAAATATGACTAGTTTTGAACATTTCTTGCTCCACCCCATTATTTTTGGCTTTGGCCAGATCTCCTGTGCTAAGAGGTTGAGAGATATGTTAGACACACATATTTGGGACTGCATGGGTTTGGGGAATTTTGTAAAAAATGGTTTGGGATGTCTTGACAGAAGTATTTGTCAGATCAATTATTCCAACAGAAGCATTGCAGTTACTGGGAGTTGATTGGTAATTTGGTGGGACCAGTAAGGAATGGATATTAATGTTTATAATTATGGTAGTGATGTACAGGCAATCACAAGAATGTATAAATCCTTGACCCCACCTGGGATGCAAGTAATCAATGAAGTAGTCACAGAGTTTTGGTGGACAGAGGGCATAGGTTTGATCTCCCTGATCAGCACACTAAATATAGACAGAAATCATTAACATTGCCAGGTATGTCATTGCACATGAAATGTAAGAACAGAATTAGATCCATATTTGTGCATTAAACTTCCCACTGGGAAGGCGACATAACATAAATATAAGAGTGTAGTACAAGGACATTGTGGAGTCCACCTATTTATATTTTATAACTTGTATTTCATAAGTAAGTACAGTTAGGCAAAATAAGATAATTCTGATGCAAAGTTCATTTTCGTCAAATGCTACCTCTGGGGAGTTATATTTTCTTTAATGTAAAATACGTAATGCCTGATATGTTTTGACTGTTTTTCTTTTTTCTTTAGATAAATTAAAATAAGGAGTACTGAATTTGTCTTTTAAAATTATCCTTATATCTTTCTTACAGGCCGTTTCAAATAAAGCCAGCACAGAATGTAATGGGGGGCAAATATAATGTATCTCCCATAGATGGTTTCAAAAACATCACAATCACAGTTATAAACATCACCAAAATGTTTAAATTGCTTGTAAACAACCAAAGTTGAATTAAGTTCTTTCTGAGCCTTTTCTTTTTGCTGGGATGAATGCAAAACCTCTCTTGAAAAGCTTACAAAGTTATCAGAAATGTCTAATGAACTGTAATTGTAAATCTTAAAAGTATAATTTTGAAATAATACAGCACCTTCTGTAGTTGCCACAGAAATCTAAATCTAAATCCTAACATGGCAGACTTAAGTACATAAAACCAGACACTGCCTCACATAGTCTGGTAAATACTTTCCAATCCTCATTCAGAAACTGACGATACTGTTACATCTCAGTATATTATCATACACTGTACTGTATTTCATCACTTCAATAATTTTCCTGTACACAAATAACATTGTATTCCTTACAGAAATTGTAGCAATGCAAGGACAAACTATAAAGAAATATTTATGTTTCTAACTGCTGCTGCTTGGCAAGCAGTGTTCCACAATACTCCTCTGTTTTATTACAAAGCAGAACCATGAATGGCATCTAAATTTACAGCATACAGCCGCTGTACCCATGTGTCACAGAATACAGACATGTTTCTGGTCTAGCTTACCTAGGAATAATTTAGAAATACAGAAACTCAGTGTGACAGCTGTAATGTCTAAAATAATTTGGGTAGAGAAAATCCATTCTGGCAATTATATTTTTTATATTTCAATATATAATTGATAGTTGTTATGCTGTACTAGCCCCTGTGACCTCCCCCTCTCCCCCTCCTGGTCTACAATGTGTGGGAGGTTTCCTGTTCTATTTAAAAACCCCTGGTGGGAAGCCTCTTCCTGTGATATGTACAGGCCTGATCCGTTAACCTTGATTATCAACACGGCTATGGAAATTCTTCCTGTGCCAAATTTAAAAAAAAATATTGTCATCTTCTGGCATTTCTATAGTACGCCTATCTGTTAATTGTGTGGTGGACCTTTCATTGTTCTTATTAAAATTCTTCACAGAAGGGGAAGCAGGATAAGCTCTTCCATATTTATAATCATTAATGTCTCTGGTTAGTTTATTCTTTTATGTAATTTAACCACTGTTCATGTTTTCTACTTTTTTTAATACCATTGCATAACACTGTTCACAGAATGAAAACTTGCTATTCATGAAAGTACTAGCTGTATTAGTTGAGGTAGAAGCCACAACAATATTGCTGCTAGAAGTTTGGGATGTAACCAACTGAGTTAGTTGTTGAGTAAACTGTTGAATTAATAATGCTAAGGCTTTCATTTTAATAGATAAATCAGATAAGTTAAATTGTGTACCCAGGAGTTCTTGCAATGATATTGCTAAGAGGACTTCAAAGCAGTAAACTTAGAATCCAAGAAAGGTCAAAAAGCAGAGAACCACAAACCAAGAATCCAAAAACACCTACCATGCTTTGAGGCCCACTGCACTAGATGAATGCACTTGAAGGTGGTGGTATCTATATTTGTAAAACAAAATCTCACCTCCAGTCTCTTGAGATAGGATAATGACCTGGAACCCATCCATGTCCAAATTACCATTAACAAAACTCCTTATCACAGCATAAGTAACTATAGGACCCCTTCTCTGTGCCCCCTTTGCCCAAACTTCCTATCTGGCTACTATCAAATAAATATGGATTACACCAAACACCATTGTTTTGGGGGCTTCAAATACCCCTTTACCAGCTAGGAGACTTATACATCCCCTAACATGTATGCCCAAAGATTTCTGGGCTTCATAAATACAAACTCTCTGGACCAGTTTGTCTGCACTAAAACTAGGAGAAACAAAATACTGGACTTGGTCCACACTAATATCAAATAACTCTGTTCTCCACCAATTGTAACTTTCTCCCTAGTCATATTTTACCATAAATCAGTCACAGTCAACATAATTCTAAAGCCAGAAGCATCTTCAAATAACTCAGTATTCAAAGATTATGCAAGGGATAATCTTCTAAAACTGAGTGATGACCAGGCGAAATTCAACATCCCCCTGCAAAATGATGACCCCCCCCCCCCCACTGCATATGCAGAATCCTTTACTGACAAATTCTGTGTACATTGAAGAGCTGCATAGATGCAGATGTCCCATTCCAAGGTAAATAGAGTACCAAATTCCAAAATAAACCCATACATTGCAACCTCAATATAAAGAAGCTCTACAATAAAATAAAAAAGTTCACTGCTGGCAGTTTTAAAAGTAATTCTCGTGATGTCAAAATGCTTTTCCTTGTTAAGTTTAACAAAAAAGTCACTAAAGACATTTTAGATTTACTTCAGGGTATAGCAGAACATTTCTCATAAAACAGTTTACAAGGAAAATGTGAATGGTCCTAAAATTACAGGATATGTGTAACATGCAAATGAAGGGGTCACAACTCCTAGGCAAGCAAATGGACAATCTATTAGCCAGGTAAAGCATGTAAGTATTGATATATTTATAGGGCATGAGTCTCCATGGAAAGATTTAAGCATAGGATTGTAAAACCACTACATTGATATCCTGTGGATATCATCCCCCATTTATCTCAGAACATCCTTCACACATTACCCAGTTCAGGTTTAAAACAAGCAATATAGATTCACATAACTAGGAAAGAGATTTTTACAACTGCTAAATACAAAAGTGATCGACTTGAAAATGCAGGAAGAAAGAATTAAAGAATATGTAGGGAGCAGACATTCACATTTCCTCTTTAGAACAAGAAATGAAATTTATACAAGCTGTAGAAGTGGACTGCATTGGAAAAAGTGCATTTGGCACAAAATGCTCTAGCAGTTAGGATACTGAATATAATGGAAGCTGACCAGAGAAAGAGAATAATTTCAAGTAGAAGGAATTTCAGTACAATGAAGTTGTAAGATGTGCATATTGTAGTTAGGTTGCATAACAGAAGAGTCCAGGTGCAATGGCAAAGAGAAACACATCTTAGCTGGATGCTAAGGCATTAGAAGTACATCTATTTTGTTCTGAAGACATTACATTTGCTTCATTGGAAAACCTTCCAGACAAACTGCATGCAATATTTAGACGAGATTGCTAAAAGTTCTTCAGGAAGCTGAAAAATGAGACCCAGCATATATGATTAACACATGCCTGCAACTTATGGTTTTCTGGGAGCATGTAGCCTGGCCATACTGGTCATTCATATTGCTGGCTATCCAGTCAAAAACAAACTTGAAGTTTTAGTCCTGCAATTTATTGGAACAATCAACATAACCAGAGACATGAAGAAATAGTCTGCTTGGTTATTTACAGTGACTCTGAAAATTATAACTAGCGACTGATTCATGGAAATATTGATACTTAACTAGAACTAAATGAAGGAATTGACTAAAGCATATATTTATTTATTTATTTTAGTATTTATTTGCAATTGTTTATCAGAAAAGTTTGTTTGTGTCTTTCAGCTTTTCCCGGTTAGGGGTCGCCACAGCGGAACTCCGGTCCGCTAATAATTGGCAGTAGAATTTTACGTACTGGCTTGCCGGGCCTAATGCACAACCTTCAATGAAAGAACGCCCATTCACGCATGTCGCTACACAGAAGACGCTCTAACTGAGAATCGAACAGGCAACATCTAACTGTGAGGCAACAACACTACCGTAGCACCATCACCGCGGGTGTTTATCAGAAAAGTATGACTAGAAATTAAAACCCATTTGCAGTGGAGGCCTGGGGAGAAAAGCTCCATGGTTACATTTATAAAGTTAGTACAGCAATGTGTAAAACATCTATTAAAGCAAAATAATTTATTAGGACATAAAGAGACATATCAAGAGTTCAGCAATGACTTAATTACATTTTGCAATACATATAGATCAAAGTGAATATTTTATAAAAATTATACAAAGAGAGTTGTAGAGGTAGCATGCTAGTATACATACATTAAAGTGAATCTTTTATTCAAAATTAATGCAAAGACAGTTTTGGTGCTTTCCCTGGACAACATACATACTTTAAGGGACTGTTTTATACAAAGATAGCATTGGAAATAGTTAAGTACTCACATAATGAGGGGGTAATGATTACTGGATACACAGGTTGGGCTGATACAAGTATCAAAGACTGAAGAGAGAAACAGAGTGATATATTGTTGTGTAGTGGAAAGCAAAGCCTTGGATAATGATAGAGAATATGTTTAGTGAGATTATATGGAAATGAAGTTCTTTGAGGGATGAGTTAGTGAGGAATAATTATCAGACGTTATGCAGGATGAGGCATGTGGTGGGCAGGGGGACGTGTTTGGGATAAGAAGTAGATAAGCACCTTGAGAAGGTCAGTGGTATCTAGGGAGGCATTCTGAGGATGGTTACTTTAGGACACTTGGGTTGGCACAAGAAATGTGCTGTATTTAGTTATAGCCATATGCTGCTGTATGAGGAGAGGTGGAAGGACAGGGAAGAGCTAGGCAGGTGGCTCAGAGCAGTGACATTGCCATGTGTCAAGAAGGAAAGGGTTTTAATCCTTGGACCAAAGTTCTCACTTTAATTGAAACTCTTAAAACAAACATTCTGTATAATTTTGACTGAATGTTTTTTAAATATTTTGAATGTATATTGGTCAATGAAAAGTTGTATTATTTGTTTCTTGTGAAAAATTTCTCATATTAGGCCAAGTGTAAATATTGCATATAGTTATCTAATCAGAACTTACATTAGAATGTCTGCAATATTTTCATGTGTTTAAATTTAAAAATATTTTAACAAAAAAAAAAGAAGGAAAGTGTTTGAAGGTTTTTGGTGAATTTATTTGGTGAAAGGAGGCTGGGAGGGAGCTCTACTCTTTTCCATTCCATGTGGCAGGCATATAGTGAGTCCCCATGAGAGATGTGTGAGAGAGTCACATTTGTCAGACATTGTTCAGATGAACAGAGAATATGAAAAGAGATATACCAGTTCAGCAGACTGCTGAGAGAGAGAGAGAGAGAGAGAGAGAGGCAGGCATGTGCATTGTGGAGGATTATTTCTGCTATTTTTATAATTGTATGAGGAAGTTAGGTAAGTTGAGCTAGCACAAAAGTTTGAGAGCTACAGAGTGGTATACTCTGTTAGGAAAGCTGGTGAAAAACTTTGCAGTCTTGTGTGATTGCTCAGGTTTTGTGAGCTGTGTTGATTGTAGATTGGTAAATATTGCTGAGGCATATGGCATTGGAAAGATAAGATAGGCAGCAGCAGTGGCCTTCTGTGCATAAGCAGATAAATATTTTTTTTTTGGATTAATGAAGCATACCTAATTTTTGGTTGTTCTTACAGGTTATTGGTGAATGTGCAGATCAAATTTAAGTGTCCATCAACAGTGATTCCATGTAGCGGTGGACTATTATGGTGGACTAGTTCAATTAATGTGCCATCAAATGTTTGAAGGGTAAGGAGGCTGAGCAGTGTTGCTACTGGTTAAGTTATAAAGAGCAGAAGGTTTTTTTTTTTTTCTTTCGGGGTTTAGGTCTAGCTTAGATTCCAGAAGCCAGTTTTCCACAGATGTGAAGGAATGTTGAGTGACTTTCTGAAGTTTACAGATATATGAACTGAACAGATGATGGTGGAGTCATCTGAGTACTGGATCAAGGTAGAGTTGGCTATTGGATATTGAAGAGAAATGGGCAGGGGATAGATCTTTGGGGAATACCAAGTGGAATGAGGGGGAATGTGGAGGAGTCTTGTAGCCATTTTATTCTCTGAATCCTATGCTGGATTTAAGATTTGAACCACAGGATGACTTTGTCTGATAATCCTATCGTGAAAAGTCTGTGAAGAAGAAGCAGATACGCGACAGTGTCAGTGGCTTTAGAGAGGTCAAAGAATACTGAAGACACTAGGAGATTTCCATTCCTAAAGGTATTTTAGTGTTGAGAAATGAGAGGATACCTGTGTTGGTGCTGTGGGAGGGCCAAAAGCCTTGTTGGCATGATATGAGGAGATTGTGGTTCAAAAAGAAAGCTAACATTTGTCAGTGGGTACACTTCTCTAAGATTTTTAAGAGGGGTAATAGCTATGAGTATGAAATTAGAAATATCAGGCCATCTAGCTATGAGTATGAAATTAGAAATATCAGGCCGTCTTTCTGTAATGAGAGGATGAAAGATGTTTTTTTTTAATTTATGTTTTTCTAACAAATCATAGAGGAGTGAAGTCCTGAGTAATACAATATATTTGAGTTTCAGACTCTATATCTTTCAAAAAATACATGCTAATACAAAACATATTTTTCTAGCCACTTTCTAAGTTTGTAAGAGTAATATTTACATTTTTTTCCCTTATTTCTGGCCTTTGTCCCCACACTGTTTTTTGGCTTTGTTCAGATTTGCTCCACTTTGAGAGATATGTGTTAGGCTGTTTTGTTTCTCTTGACTTTTAGTTGTACTGTTTGCAAATGTGCTTATTTTGTTTTTCTATATTTGATATAGACCTCTCAGTTGTCCCTGTTTTGGAGAAATGTTCCTATTTTTCAGGCCTGATTACCCCCTCCATATGTTGTACACATTTTTGGGGGAATGTCCCTATTTTCAGGCTTGATTTGCCTCTTCACACAATTTTCTGTGTCCTCTCTCTCCCCACATCACACATGATTGTTGAAGATGTCTAATATGCAGAAAATCATACTACATGACCAATATACTAGAGGCACCAATTATTTATAAAAAGACAATGAACATCTATGGCTCCCTTTTTCAGAAGCAAAAATATATGACTTTGTGTGGCATAATTTTGTGATACAGTAAGTCTACAGATTTTATTACACTATCTTGTTGAAAATGTGCTTATATTTTCCTATTATTTTTGTCACTCTGTTTTTTTAAACATGCTCGTGAGTAGCACCCCGCATTCCTACTGGAAGCAAGGTGAGTTATGTGCTATTTGGTATTCAGATTTTATACTAATATAATGTCCTGATTTGGGGCTGCATGTGCTTACTTTGAAAGGGCCTTTGTACTAGGGTTGCCACCTTTCTTTGTGGCCAAAACCAGACCAAGGCCAAACCCCTCAGACCTCCCCTAACTCTGCCCATTACTTCCCGTCTCCCATCTACTTTCTGCCCATTTTGTGACATCATAGTCATGTCAGGAAAGGAGGAATATCCTCTTTTCTAGGTTTGCAATTTTTTTTTTTTTTTTTTTTTACAGAAAAACATAGTAAATCTATTGATTTACTATTCTTTTCTGTAAAACAAATCTGCCAGTTTAAAAACTCAAATACTCATTTTTTTAAACAGAATACTCGAGTTTGCACAGTGTTTTTGGACTACCAGACAATTGGTTTGATTTCTGAATAGTCCAGAAAAAAAAGGGAAGTGGCAACCTTTCTTTGTGCCTATTCTCAATATCTGCAGATTGTGAGGTATGACTTGATTTCAAAACAGCTAAAGGCACTAACCGTGCAGGTACTGCATCAGAATACATTCAGCTCAACAAGTTATTTTGTGGAAAAAAGTGACAATTTTAGTCTATCATTTTTTTCAGTGACAGAGAGAGATTGAAGAATAGCTGGATTTATACATTGTCAAAATTAATATATTTAGAGATGCAAGGTATGGGCTGTGCAGTCAGACGCTTCCTCTGCAAAAAAAAAAAATAATAACTTGTTCAGCAGAAGAAAATACTGTATTTGTTTTATTAGGCTTTTGATGTACTGCATTGTTGAACATTTTTTTTCATTAGAATGGCTCTGATGAAAGTAATTTTCATTAAAATGACATAAATGTAGCAGCAATGCAAAATCAAAAAGGTAAAAGTAGAAAAGTCAAGTGTGGACATAACCATATTTTAGGTTTGACTATAACTTTATTTTCATAATGCATTTTAAACAAAATATTTCTCATTATGAGATCAATAACTTTATTTTCTTAAAAATATGCATTTTAGAAAACAAAAATTCTAGTTATATTAGGTTTAAGACTTGATACTTTTTCTGTTATTTTATGTTTATTCTGCTATATTACCATACTTTACAGATCCTCTGTAAGGATACCCGCAGAGATGAGTTGCTTCAAATGAAGACATGCAACGGAAAAGACAAACAGTAAGCAATTCTAGGCAAGGAGAAGAAATTTCACTTATAGAAATTAGGTAAAACATCATTCCTTTTTTTTTCTTCTGTTTCATAGTATAAGGTCATTCCTTTTTAGTATGTATTTGTGATCCAAAAGCAGTTTTCAGAAGCATTTCACCCCTTGTCACCTTTTCACATTCTACTTTTGTTCACTGAACGATTGTTAAACACAAGTCATTGTTCTTTCCTTTAATGAATCTGTCTTTCTTTTCTTAGCTTTGGGTTCAAGTTTAATAATGGCTGATAAAGGAATCTGTTAAATGCTTATGAGCTGGGGGTTAGGCCTTCATCAAAGTTACCCAGAAGGAAGGATAACAGGGAGTACTGTGGATGAATAACAGTGCTAGTAAGGAACATTCTGAGTGTGTTCACACAGACTACATGTTCTCGGCATCGCCTCTGCTAATTTCTTAGACTACCTTTGATGCATAAAGTACACATTTCCAGAACAGTACAAAAACAGTTATCTTGAAAAGTGGTACAAAATTAAGAGCATGATAGTTTTGTTAACCAGATGAGATGGCTCAATTTTTTCTTTCTAACAGTCCAATGACTGTACTGTCTCCTCCTGCATGTTCAGGTAAATGGTTAGGCCCAGTGAGAAAGCATCTGATTTCATACTGTCTCATATAATCTGATCCTCTATGATGGGACATGGCTGAGGAAGACACAGAATGTGGAAAGCATGGAAATGATGGCTTTGATGTGGCATTAGCCACTATTCATTGTTGTGGCATTAGCCACTATTCATTGTTGTGGCATTAGCCACTATTCATTGTTGTGGCATTAGCCACTATTCACTGTTATGGCATTAGCCACTATTCATTATTGTGGCATTAGCCACTATTCACTGTTATGGCATTAGCCACTATTCACTGTTATGGCATTAGCCACTATTCATTGTTGTGGCATTAGCCACTATTCATTGTTGTGTCATTAGCCACTATTCACTGTTATGGCATTAGCCACTATTCATTGTTGTGGCATTAGCCACTATTCATTGTTATGGCATTAGCCACTATTCACTGTTATGGCATTAGCCACTATTCATTGTTGTGGCATTAGCCACTATTCATTGTTGTGGCATTAGCCACTATTCACTGTTATGGCATTAGCCACTATTCATTGTTGTGGCATTAGCCACTATTCACTGTTATGGCATTAGCCACTATTCATTGTTGTGGCATTAGCCACTATTCATTGTTGTGGCATTAGCCACTATTCATTGTTGTGGTATTAGCCACTATTCATTGTTGTGGCATTAGCTACTATTTTCTCTGTTTCTGTTTTTTTTTTCTGAAAATCAAAGTTGTGGAAATGAGAGACATAAACAAACAAAAACTAATATGTCATCATATCTGTCATGAAATGCTGCCCGTTCCCCAGACCAGAGGAGGTTATCATTCTGTCTTATTCTGAGAAGCACTAGCATCCATTGTAGCATTACTACTTTCTGAGAGGGATCTAAAAATCAATTTTACTTGGTATGTATACTCTGCTGATGGATGCATGTATTTAAAGCACCTTGACCAAGTAAAACATAGAGAACATTCACCGTCTGCTTCTGCACATCATTCCAACCATGTACTAATTGAAAAAAAAACTGTTTGTTAAAACAAAAGCTGAAAAATTAGTACAGCTCATGTTGATTGATACGCTGTGAAAGAGAACACTTTATCACTGCTCACAAATAAAATAGCACATGTTCAATCATACGTGCATTATACCAGGGCTGTCTTGCATTGTCGCAATTATTTATGCTGCTGACGGTATTTGCAATTAGAATCTCTTTTTGAACTTAGTCATTCACATTAACTGCATGCCATTTTGTTTGTTTAAATTATATAGGTCTTACTTTAAGTGTTAGAACAGACTCCATGCTTAAGAAGATACTATTACCATATTAGTTCATATTAGTTGCTCCATTATGATTGCAATAATAGTGCCACGCTGGCTTCAAAAAAGTCTAGCATAAATGCAAATATCTGACAAGTCCACCTGTCTTTGTTTAGAGCTGACTCAGTGCATTTATACCAACCAATTATGTATTTATATGTGATACAACATGCATAAATCTGTAAGAAGCAAAAATGTAATAAATGGAATACTGTGCTTATTATGTTTGTCAGCAAAGACTGTAAATGTTTATAAGAATATTTACTAATGATATTATACTGCTGTGATACATACTGACTCAACAAAAAGTGCATACACCAGGAGTAGAAATGCTCTCAGTTTTAACATATGCATCTCAGAACAGCCCGTTTCATTGCCCAAAAATATAAATTGGCTGCATTTAGTCCTCTGCCCATCGTGAATACATAAGAAGAGTGCTGGGACATGAAACTAAATAAAGATGTTTACTGACAGAATAATAAACAAATGGGGCTGCTTTGATATAACCTTGATGAATGGAATATCCAGGTGTTTTCAATAATGACTATAAGCAGTACAACCCAAAGTATTTCTGATTCAAGTATAATGCATTATTAGGCCATTAGAGGCTGAGTAGAGGGCCATTTGTGCATAGTCCTATCAATAATGGTCTGTCCCAGTCTACATTTAGACCAGGCGAATTAGTCATACTGATAGTCTATTTAATAAAAACCCAAAGAAGACGCATAAAGAATCCCATTACATTTTAACAGGGTTACAGTAGCCCAGGAGGACCACAAGTTTAATTTTCATAAGAGCATCCATTTCTCAATTATGTCAAACCTGAAAATGTAAATGGCAAATTTAATGCTAACAATATCCCTCAAAGCACATTGGCAGGTAGAAACCATTATGTTCAGTGAATGTGGGCCGAATAACAAAGCACTTGAAGCTGCCCAGGAAGACGCACTGCCGAGGCTTTCTGTTTTATTTCTGGAACAGCACACCATATTAACTGTTTTACACATAACATTCTAAAACATTATAAAGCAGTGCTAATAGTCCCACACTCTTCACAATGCAATTAAAGTAAGAGGTCACTGTGTCATCTGCACCCATTTGCTTTTATCTGTATTAGGGCTGCTAAGTGTAATACTGTATTTGCTTTTGTCTATCTTAGGTATAACCGTGTGAAATTCATTCCATTTTCAGACAGAGGTTTAGGATTATGAACTGTTAACTAGCCTCACCTTAAACACATGAATTTGATTATCTTTGTGTGTGACAGGCTAAAATCTTTACCACCTTCTGTCAAGAAAAGGCTTGATGCAGGTGTTGCAGTGAATATTGTAAGGGTTGAGAAGCAATAACAGGCATTACAAATACAAATCCTGATTTTACCTATATCAAAAATAACATTAAAATGTTATTTAGTTAGTGTGCGTGTGCGTGTGTGCGTGTGTGTGTGCATGCGTGTGTGTGTGTGTGTGTGTGTGCGTGCGTGCATGCGTGTGTGTGTGTGTGTGTGTGTGTGTGTGTGTGTGTGTGTGTGTGTGTGTGTGTGTGTGTGTGTGTGTGTGTGTGTGTGTGTATGCGTGTGTGTGTGGGTGTATGTGCAACATACTGGTCTTGTTCATGTGTATGTATATGTATATATTGCCCCACATTAATTATTTAAACTTGGTAAGTTTTCAGTTTTTTTAATGTTTCTTTTGCTACAGAAGAAATGTCAGCAATTTTTTTTTTTAAGAAAATCCTCAGGTTATTTGGCCTACAACTCAAGTGTCTGAGGATAATCCCACCTCCTGTTGCTCTGCGTCCATAGTTTGTTCGTTGTTTGCATGTCTGTGAGAGTTTTCTCTGGTTATTCTAGTTTCTTTCAGTGTTGCAAAAAATTACTGGTTCAGTGGATTTTCTAAACTATCCATATATGTTGCATTTACTGTTTACCTTGTGGCCTGCTTCAGTAATAAAATGGATCAACAGTAAACTAGCTGACTAGCTTAGTTAATAATAAATAATAGATCTTTTAGTAAACCATATGAGATGCATACAAAAGAAAATAATAGGTTCATAGGTTCATAGGTTCATACTAGGCTATCTGCCCGAGGGCATTTATAAGCCTAGCCCATTGTTTTGTGGCTTACGCCACCCCTTTAGTATGGGGAACTATACCCATTATTTTGCTGTGCCTCTGTCGAGCAGTGACACTGAGGTAATTCCTGGGGTATATCTGCGATCTCCCATCCATTGGTCAAGATTTCTCTTGAACAAGGCCAGCGAGGTGCTCTGCCTCACATGTACCGGGATTTTGTTCCACAGCATAGGGAGTCTTTGGGTGATGAATCTATCCCTCCAGCATGTCCTATTAATAGCCGTGTCAAGGTTTAAGTCTCCCGCCCTTGTGGCTCTGATGGATCTAGATTATTTAAGGTGAAGCATATTCATCAAATCTGGGTTTGACATGGCCTTGTATGTTAGGCAAAGGTCACCTCTGAGCAAGCGGTAAGTGACTGAATAGAGCTGGAGTTCTTTCAGTCGGGCAGCATAGGACAGATTTTTGAGACCCTTTATCCTTTTGGTGAGGAACTTTTGTGGCCTCTCCAGCTGCTGCAAGTGTCGGGTCAGATACATTCCGAATGGGGCATTGTACTCAATCATTGGTCTGATGAGTGATGAGTAAAGGGAGACTATGACCTCCCTTGATCTAGATGAGAATCCTTCATGATAAGGTGGGCAATGTAGAAGGACTTCCTAACTACTTTAGCTACATGGGTGTCGAATGACAGACTACTATCAACTTGGGTCCCCAGGTCCCTGATAACTTCTTCTGTGCTCAGTGGATTGCCACCTATTTGGTAGCTAGGGTAACCTTGTTTTTCCCGAAGGGTATGACTATGCATTTTTGGCATTTAACTTTAGGCCGTGGCTCTGGCACCAGTTATCCGCTTCTGTGAGACCCTTCTGAAGGATATCTGTGTCAGATGTGTTTTCTACTATGGCCCAGTTTGCAGTCATCTGCAAACTTTGTCAGCCATAACCCTCCTGTGTTTGCTTGTACTGAAAAGTAGATGCCAAACAAGAGTGGGCCCAGGACTGAGCCCTGTGGGACACCACTTGTGACAGGCTTTGAGTCTGACATGGCGCCAGCAACTCTGACCCTGTGGGTTCTGTCACTCAGCCAGTTTGCAACCCATCTTGTGATGTATGGGTTAACATTTAAGCTGATGAGTTTTCAATGATACCCGAGTGGGGTATTGTATCAAGGCCTTAGCCAGATCGAGGTAGGCTGTATGGACTGCCTTTCCTCATCAATGGCTTTGGTGACTGTTTCAAAAAGTCAACCAAGTTTAAAAGGCATGATCTGCCTTTGACAAAGCCAAACTGGGTTGGATCCAAAGTCTGCAAATTCCCTATGTCTTTATTTATGAGGTCCATTATGATCCTCTCCATGGCTTTGCAGATAAGGCTTGTCAAGCTAATGGGCGGTAATTTCCAGGGTCTGTGGAGGCACCGCCTTTGTGAAGTGGGACCACAGTTGCAGTGCGCCACTCCTGGGTAATGATCCAGAGGTAAGACTTTGATTAAACAGCTGTCCTAGCTGTGGGTTTAATTCCTCATTGAGTTCGTGGAGCACACAGCTGGGGACACCATCGGGTCCCATGGATGCTGTGCTTTCTGCTTTGGAGACAGCAGTTCTCACTTGGGCGCTGGAGATGTTTGGGGGCTGCACTCATTTGGTATAGATATCTCTCCTTTGGGGAGGGGAGAAGTTTGCACTGAACCTGTCAGCCAGTATGTTGGCAATGTCTGTAGGATCAGTAATCTTCACATCATTTTGAACTAGTTCTGAGCATATCTGGGAGTTTCCTCCTAGGTTTCTAACATAGCTAAAGAAGGCCTTATGATTGTCTTTTGAGTCTTTAGCTATTTTTCTCTCGAAATTTGCTTTGGATGATTTTATGAGAGCTCTTAGTTTTTTACTTATAGTGATCAAGGGTGTCTTACCTTTTAAGGATTTTGCTCTATCTTGTAGTAGCTTCCTCCTTTTGTTGTAGAGTTTGTTTATGGCTGGGGTCCACCAGATCTATTATTTATTATTAACTAATGGAGCTATGTCCCGTAATATAACTGTAGCTGTAAACAACAGCATGTGCCAAACATGAATTGTCATAATATTTCAAAATACAGAAATTTCTAGGGTAGCTCTGTCACAATGTTGCAATAAATAACAGAGAAGTTTGAAACTGGACTCCACGTGTGTGAATTGCATTACATGTGATAAACATACATACATGCATTTATTTAGTTACCTGCTTTGTTTGTTTGTTTGTTTGTTTTTGTTTGTTTGTTTCAATTTGTTAACCAGGTGGGTAGACTTGTCGACCTGATCATTTCAACCACAACATAGATTCAAGAAAGAGCGCAAACATTAATATGCATTATTTGTGATAACAGATTGTTAAGCACACATTAGCAGCAACAATGACAACCACAGCACCTCACGAGTTCAAAGAAAATGGTGTTGCATTCACTTGAACAATTATATGTGATTATATTTTGCTAAATACATTTATTACATTAAACATTGTTATTAAAGTAAGAACATTATTTCAGTTATATATAAGGCATAATAAGCTGTTTTATGTGATGTGTTATTCATTGTCTTTGTAGCAAGGACAAGAAATGTATTAGATGCTGCTTCAGACTTGTTTTGAAACATTTTACTGTATTCTGCATTCTGATGTCAGTTGGAAGGTGACTTCAAGTTGCTGCAGTTAATTTATTTAAGAGTTTTTCACCAGTTACCTTTCTTAAAGATGGTCTAACTAATGATGCTGCTTCATGTTGGGGCTCTGAGAGGGTATGAGTGTTCCGTAATTGTTAGTAAGCTTTTAAGAGACAGGCAATAGGAAGAAACGTCTGTACGTATGCATGCATGCATTCCCTACATTAAACATTTAAACTTCATGCCAATGATATACTGATTTGTACTGAGAGCCAGTTGACCTTTTTAAGTTAGTCACAGTACTGTACGTGTGGGCATGCTAAGATGCACTGACCTGGTTAATTGTGTTTTGATTACTTAGAGCACATGGATTTTAGTTAAGGAATAGAATACTACAAGTGGGATATGCTACATTTTCTGCTATATCATACCTTGCAGTCTATGTAAGAAGGCTTAACATTTTCTAACGTTAGTTATGCCAGTGCTTTATTGTGGTTATTTCAATGAGTATTTTAAATGTCAGATTACAGTCTAAAGTGAGCCCAAGGTATTTCTGCTTATCTACTAGGAGAATATGGCTACTGGATTATCATTGTGAGTAATTTTACAAAATCCTCTTGAGAGCCACTGATCTGTAAGTGTTTATGCTTAGCTGGTTAGTAGTGGCCCATTGTGATAACTTATTAAAGTTTAGTTGAATTATATGTGTGAGACTGTGGAATGCTTTGACTGATTATAGCATGACGGTTTACAATCACATGTTCGTTCTTCTTTTAGATGAACAAACTATGTGCAAATAACACTTGACAGAACCGGTAGGGCAATCACCACAATGTCAAAGCTGACAAGAGTGAATGGCTGCTGTTGTCAGCTCCAACACTGCGGTGCAGATCGCACTATAGTGGGGATGGGGAAATGTACCCTTACCCTAACTGTAGTGCGATCTTAGAGTTTGTATATATAAGTGGGGGGGGCAGCCCCCCACATGGAGGGTACAGGGGGGCTTGCCCCCCTGCAAAACCCTTTTGTAGTATGTTGAGTAGGTTGGAGCATTTTAGCGCAGTCGACATTTTTGACATTCAACTGCACTGAAATGCTCAGTTTGGCATTTACACTGTTTGGTGTTCAGATTTCCAAACATTTGGTTCGGACATCTGTACATTCGAACAATGTTATGTTGAACATGTGATAGTAAACGTAGCATGACTATATCATTAGCATAAATAATTAAGCAATAACCCATGTCTGGGTGCGGGTAATGCTGGATTTACCCACGGTTGGTGTGGTTTGACAACCATGGGTAAATCCAGCATTACCCACACCCTGAAGTGGGTTATTGCTATTATACAATGACATTATTTAAGAAGAAAATACTTACTTTTCTTAAATAATGTCCTTGTATATTGGCGCTGTGCTGTTCTTCCGCCACTGGGCAGTTCCACTTTGCCATTGCTGATGTACTGCGCATGCGTTTGGAACTTGCATTCCCACGCTTACCCAGTAACATCAGTGCTTGGGAAAGTAAGCAACAGAGAAAAGAAGATCTCTGTTGCTACGCTTTTTTTTTTTTTAAACCCTTAAAATTAAAGAATATATCAACAGAAAAAAGTCCGGGCGACCGGACCTTTTTCCATTGTATATTCTCAATGGGCACGCTGGTTGGGCTGGCCAATCAGCATGCTCATTTTATGATGTTACCAGCCAGTCAGTGTATAATTACCAGTATAGATGGGAGGTCATGAGAGAAGTAATTCTGGAAGAATGAGAATAAGATACAACCTAATAGTAACCTGTGCTCTTCACCTACATTCATATATATTGTTATAGATGTATTTTGCAGTATACAGTGCAGTGGGTGTGCTACAGTCATTCCTAAAGCCATCAGAGATGAGGCCACAGTCATCTATATGGAAAAACTTGATGATTTACAATTTGCAAGATTTCAAAGCTTATATTTCTATATTTACAAACTCTTATAGAGTGTATTTTGACCATTGTATGACTCTGAGTATGCATTTAAAATTCTGTTGACATAGTCTGCTGACATACCTACAGTTTATTTGGATTTGTCATATGTGTAAGCAGCGTTCAGGATAAATTCAAGTTTATTTATATTCAAAATCACTGGATTTGTGAGAAAAAAGTATCCAAATTAAGTTTATATTATGGTTGTCTTCAATTTACAAATATGTTTTTTGTTTCTGAAGTTTGTTAAAGTGCTTGTACCTAAGGACAGTATAGTTAATATAACAGAAAGCAATAATCATACAGAAAGCTTAGTATGGACTACAGATGTCAGCCTGAGTATATACAAATATGAAATAGATAGAACAATATAATTAATTAAAAAAATTATTTCAAGCAAATGTTTTAGGGACCTCTTAAAATCCATGCAAAGTTGAAGATTCCCAAAGCACCTTAATAGTAAGTCTCAAAGGCTGAGGCCCAAATGAAAAAAGACTGAATGACAAAGGACTCAGGATGTAAAATTGGGACTAATAGCAGCTCCAGGGACACAGATTGTGGAAAAGCAAAGAAGGAATGTAGGGGGGACAAGTCACAACTAGATGTTCTTCATGTTTCACTGTTGCAGTCATTACATTTGGGTTATCCTGCTGGCAGGTTGCCCTCAGTCGGCCTGAATTCCAAAGTCTTGGGTCCTGCGTCGGTTGCTGTCACCCCTTCCCTGACATCAGGTCATCAGAGGTATAAAAGATGCAGCCAACACCATTTTCTTCAGTCTTTCTTGCCGCGCGGTGCCCGAAGCAGAAGCAGTTTGCAAGTGCCGGTCGGCCGACTCCTGAGATTTTCGTGTTCGAGTTTCAGATCCGAAGTCTTCATTTAAAGCTAAGTACCCCATTAGGGAAACTTTTTTCTTACTCCAGACCGATGTCAGAAAAAGTTAATAATTGTATTTCTTGTGGGAAGCAAATACCTCATAAGGACTTTCATTCTTACTGTATTCCTTGCCTAGGCCCTGACCACGACATTTCTAGTTGTCGGTTTTGTGCTAGATTTAACCAACACACTATTAAGCGTTGGTACGATTTTGCATTAAGCTATTTTGGGCGAAGATTTAATTATACAATGTCGTCGGATAGCCATCCGACTACCGGAATTCACAAAAAAATGCAAGGAAAAAAAAAAAGATAGGCAACCGAGGTCCAAAACCGACGACAAAGCTTCTCCTAAGTCAGTCGCCGGTTCGCCATTTCGGCGGTTCTCAGTGAGGTGCTTTCGCAGCCCCTGACGTCCGCTACTTTAGAGTCACAGGCCGCTACCGACTTCCATGTGGAGTCGGCCAGGCCGCTGGAAACCTAGGGTATTGGAGCCTCAGAGACTATTCCCTTAGATGGGTCCGGAGCCTCTGAGCAGGCATCGGCTTTTGAGGGTGTATTCAGACCTAAACAATTATACATTAAACCGACTTCAGCTTCAAAGGCAAAGACTCAAGTACTTTTAAAGGCAAAGAAACAAGTTCACCATCCACAAGGACAGGCCTCCATGCCCAAAAAACAGATGCTTAAAATGGCCAAAGACTTAATTACCTTGATCAGGGGTTCCCATTCCCCTCCTGATAAGAGGCCTAGGCAAGAGACAGACTATGAATCTTCAGATCAGGTTTCCATTTCATCTGATTCCTCTTCTGATCTGGGATATTCTCTTCCCTCCTATGAGAATTCTGATGCTGAAGAATCTATTCCTTCAGCTTCTCCTCCTGAGGACTACTCTTTTGGGGAAACCTTGCATACCATGAAGGAGCACTTCCACTGGGAGAGCCAAGATTTTTCAGAATCTAAGAAGATGCTCAGAGACTTCCTTTTACTACCTCAACACAGGCCTCTAGCTATTCCACCTGTGTTAGACTTTGTAGATGATGTGTTCTCAGAGTCTAGTCTGACCCCTGACCTCTTACCTCCAGCTCCTGTTAAGCCGGACAGATACTATAGGGTTCCTGACTCTCATAAATTCCTTTTCAAAAACCCTACTGCAGACCCAGAAACAATTTCTCAGGGTCCCAAAGGGGTCAAGGCTTCCACTGCAAAAAACCCTACCCCCTCTGACAGAGATTCTAGGGCACTGCATAGATGGGGAAAAAAGATTTACACATCTGCTACCCTGGCTATAAGGGCTTTAAATTGCCAGTTTCATGTGCTCAAATATCAGCAATATATCATGACACTGCTTAAACAGAAAATGTTGGTAAATTCTGAATGTGCAGAAAACAAAGAAATGCAGGATTTATTGCATGCAGCTGAACAAGTTGGAAAGCATACTTTGCAATGTGGTTTTGATTCGCTGGAGGCCTCCTGCAGGGCTGCTGTTTCGAGTTCTATCATTAGGAGGCATGCTTGGTTAAAGGAACAAAATCTGCCTGATCATGTCAAAGCAAAATTATGAGATGCTCCATTACAGCATGATACCTTGTTTGGTGTTAAGGCAGAAGAGGTGTTAAAGAAAATGGTTGACAAAGCTAAATCTATGCAAATGGTCAAGGATTTCTTACAGGTACAGCCACCTAGATTTAGCAGACACTGACCTACAAAGAATTGGTCCTTTCCAGTATCAGACAGACCTCAAAGGGGCAGATCCAAATGCCCAAGAGGCAGATCCCAGCCGCAAGGTTCGTACAGGTCTAAGCAATGGGGTGCTTCTACCTCCAAAAGTGGAGAAGACAAATCACAACCTTACAGGAAACAGTCCCAATGACTTCCCCCTGCCTGCACCAAGCACTCATTTTCTGGCAGCACCCTTAGGGGGAAAATTAGCACTTTTTTCTCAAAATTGGCACATTATAACCCAGGATAAATGGGTTCTGGTCATAGTGTCACAAGGCTACAAGTTTCACTTCCATACCCTGCCAAGGGCAAACGGTTGACCAGACCTGCCAAAAAAATCAATGGGCAGAGGCTCAAAAACAAGTCACATCTCTCATGGACATTGGGGCTATTCAACAAGTGCCACAGCAAGAGCAGGGAAAATAAATTTACTCAAAACTGTTCTTGGTACCCAGAAAGGACAAAGCATGGAGACCAATACTGGACGTATCTATTCTAAACACTTTCCTGGATATACCAAAATTCAAGATGTTGACCTTGCAGCAGCTACTGCCCATGCTGGGCAGCAAGGCTTGGTTTGTGACTTTAGACCTAAAAGAGACATACCTGCATGTCCCAATCAGACAATCATGTAGAAGATACCTCAGATTCAAGGCTGGCTCAAAACATTACCAATTCTCTGCACTGCCCTTTGGCTTATCTACTGCACCCAGGGTCTTCACAAAGTGCCTGGCACCAGTAATTGCTTTCTGCAGACAAAGAGGAATACAAATATATCCTTACTTAGACGACTGCCTCATTCAAGTAGAGAACAAGGACATTCTGCTACAGCATCTGGCATTTGTGAAAAGACTTTTAACATGCCTAGGGTACACAGTCAACGAAAAGAAATCAAAACTAGTACCCTCTCAAGAGATAATATTCCTGGGTGAAAGCTTAAATGCATCTGCCCAGATAGCTTATCTCACACCAGACAAACAAAGGCAACTGACTACCTATTTCAAGGGAATGGCAACAAAGGCCCAGTTATCTGCAAGAAAAATTCTGCAGACTTTGGGTTTCATGGCATCCTGCATCCTGCTAATTCCATATGCAAGACTGCATATGAGGAAACTTCAATGGTACCTAAAAAGTGTCTGGACACAACATTGCCACAGCCTGGAAACAAAGATTACTCTCATTCCCTGCCTGCAACAGGAGTTCCGATGGGGGGGTAAAGGCTTGTCACCAAAACAAGGGACAGCCATTCTCACTACCCCCAGCCAGGCAGAACCTTACGACGGATGCATCAGATTATGCCTGGGGGGCCCACATGGCAGGAAGAGGCAGTCAGGGCACCTGGTCCACAAACCAAATGCATCTACATATCAATCAAAAAGAGATGCTAGCTGTTCAAAATGCCCTGACAACCTCAAGGACCTAATTCATCCGGGGCAACTACTGATAAAGACAGACAACACCACACTCATGTGGTATATAAACAAGCAGGGCGGCACTCATTCTTATCCCCTTTGCAGACTAGCCATGGCTTTATGGGACACAGCATTGACTTACCAAGTACATCTGCAGGCACAATTCCTGCCAGGAAAGGAAAATACTCTGGCAGATGAACTAAGCAGAAACATCATGGATCCCCATGAGTGGCACCTGGATCCACAAGTATTCAGCATGATAACAAAGAAATGGGGATGCCCGGACATAAATCTATTTGCCTCCCCTCACAACAATCAACTAAAAAGATTCTGCACAAGGGCTTATCACAGACAAGCATACTGGACAGACCTATCAGTATATGCCTTTCCTCCACTGCCTCTCCTCACCAAGGTACTCCTAAAGGTCAGACAGGAGAAACCAAAAATGATTCTGATTGCCCCAGACTGGCCACGCCAGTACTGGTATCCAATCTTAAGGAACTCGTCTCAATGCCCAGCCTGGACCTTACCTCAAATACCTCATCTACTGTCCCAACAAAGCAATCAGATTCTGCACAGCCAACTCAGGACCCTAAACCTGGCAGCATGGCAGACAATGTAGTCATACAAAGCACACCTCTCAGTAAAGCTGTGAAGGATGTCATTTTAGAAGCCAGAAGGCCTAGTACTAGAAAATCCTATGCTGGAAAACAGAAGAGATTTCGTGCTTGGAACCAAGCGCAAGGAACTGATACAGCTGTCCCAAATATTCCTCAGATTTTGCAATACTTAACTGAGATGCTGGACAAAGGCCTATCTTTTTCATCAATTAAAATCCATGCTTCTGCCATTTCAGCTCATTACAACACACAGCCACCACTCTTTTCTCATCCTTTATTAAGGCAGTACCTCAGAGGAGCCAAAAATTTAAGGCCTCCAAGGAGAACACCAATACCTGCATGTGACCTTAATTATGTCTTGGAAAAACTCACCTTACCTCCTTTTGAGCCAGCTGCTACTGCGGATATAAAGTTTTTATCTTGGAAAACAGCTCTGCTCCTAGCAAGAACTTCTGCAAGATGAGTGTCAGAGCTACATGCTCTCATGGTTGTGGAGCCCTTTATCATTTTTTTATCCAGACAGGGTCTCTCTGAGGACAAACCCTACATTTATGCCTAAGGTGGTATCCAGTGTAGCCCTTAACCAAACTATTCATTTGCCAACTTTTTATCCAAATCCACAGAACAACTTAGACAACTTAGATCCTACTTGGACAAAACTAAAGTGTTCAGAAAGACAGAACAATTACTAGTGGCATATGCCGCAGGATCACAAGGAAAGGCTATTGCCAAGCAGACTATTTCAAAGTGGATAGGTCACTGCATTCATTTCTGCTACTCACAGCATGGCAAACCAGTGCCTAAGGGCATTAGGCCACATTCAACCAGAGCTGCAGCCACTTCTGCAGCCTTTCTCAGGGGAGTACCAACCAAAGACATTTTAGAGGCTGCTACTTGGAGTTCAGTGCATACATTTACAAAACATTACAATCTGCCTCTTTACTCTAAATCCAGGGCAGGCTTTGCCACTGCAGTTCTGCAGGGCCTTATAGCCGCTCCTAATGCTGTTTAGCTCCAGCCCCCCAATCACAGCTTTGGGATTCTACCCAAATGTAATGACTGCAACAGTGAAACACGAAGAACATAGTACAGTTGTGTACACTTACCATAAATGTAGATGCTCGAGTGTATTCACTGTTGCAGTCCAGGTTACCCTCCCACCATCCCCCTTATTTTTGTTGTAACTTATTTTTACTTCTCTGATCTATACAACCTATGTGGTGTATTTGCTTGTAGATGAAGGTAAAGTTTATTTTGGTGCATGCATGTTTTATTTACATATATTTAACCTACCCTTTTGGGGGCACCTGACATCTGGGGCAAGAAAAACTGAAGAAAATGGTGTCAGCTGCATCTTTTATACCCCTGATGACCTGATGTCAGGGAAGGAGTGACAGCAACTGATGCAGGACCCAAGACTTTGGAATTCAGGCCAACTGAGGGCAACCTGCCAGCAGGATAACCCAAATGTAATGACTGCAACAGTGAATACACTCGAACATCTACATTTATGGTAAGTGTACACAACTGTACTTTATTTTAAGTAATGGGGACAAAATCATGCAGGGAAATGCAGACAATGAAAGTTGTAGTTGATACACAATAGCACATTCAGCCAGTTCAGGCTCTGTAAGTCCAATGTAGTACAGCAGCAATGAGGTGTACCACTAAGGAGCTGGGATACCGACTCTCCATGGGTATAAGGATTTGCACTACCCAAGCCAAGAAAAACAAGGTGTGGATGATCACTACTGGGTCATAAGAAGACAGACTATGTTCTTGAGACAGTAACAAGATGACCTGACAGCTTTTGACTCTTATCTCTGAGACTAAACTGATCCTTAAGAATTATGTAAAGGTCCCATATCTTTAAAACAAATTTCAGACTGTGATCCATGCGAAGAATACAGGGGTTCAAAGTTAGATTGTCTTAGTCATTTAGTCTGTCCATGGCAGCCATCTTAAAGAAGTTATGGTGCATTCAAAGATGGATTTTTGTACTACTGAACCATGACAGAGAGGAAAACAGAGGTACTGCTGCATAACAATAACATAATAACAATAATAATAATAACAGTAGGTAGCATGACAATGATACTAGAATTTTCTGTCTGGAATGTGTTACCCCAGCAGCAGCATCTACACAGTGAGCAGAACAGCACCATAACTGAAGACAATGGAATCCTACAATCCAAAGGTAGATTAGAGCAGGACTGCACCCAGAGGCCACACTCTGAAAATGACCTGACAGATAGGAGGTGATCCAGTCAAGAATCAGTTCTGCCAGCCCATACTAGAAGCGCAAACATTCCAGTAGGATTACATAGTCCAAAGTGTGAAACAATAGCAAGAGATCAAAGAAAACAAGAAGCAAACAATTCCACAGATTTTTTTGACAGTATGAGGCCATACATGATCCTGGTGCAAGTAGTCACAGTGCACTGACGAGACAGATTTCAGACTGAAATGGATCACTGATGTTGCATTCCTTAAGGTAGGAATCAAGTCCTATATAAACTAACCTCTCACGTTTGGAAAGGGACACTAACTGTTGAAACTGGCACATCCACTGACGTTTTTTCCCCATATTTTTTTATTGCTCATCTCAAACAAGAAACAGTACAAGAACAAGGCCAGTTAGAGCATGATCAATCAGCAAAGGGAATGTGTACATAGAAAAGCAGATGCAACAGAGGAAAGCAGTATATAATATATAAACTATATGAGTAAGTATGACAAATGACTGAATAACACCCACTTACTATGAAAATTATATGCAAAATGTAGCAACATGATAAAATATATGAAGAGCTGTCCATGCTCAGACTATACAGTGCACTTCTGGCAATGAATGATAATTTTAATAACCAGAGCTGCGAATACCTCCTGTAAAAAATGATGTAAAAAACAAGAAATGGAAATCTAATAAGATACTATGACTCCAGACATCCAGGCAGGCAGAATCCATCCTGGATAAACATGGTACACTGCAAATATAGATTGACCCATGATTAAACCAAGGAATTTGCAAGTATCTAAGACCAAGTAACATTGCATCAATGGGCCCAGACAATATCCTAGGATGCCTTCTAAATAGCATGAAACATGACCTATCAGGGCCTCTAGAATTACTGTAACTGTAGCCTCCAAATAGGCTTCATGTCTCATGAATAGAGAAAGGCAACAGTCATCCTTCTGCACAAAGGTAGACCCTCTACAGCCCCTTTAAAGTACTTGACCTATAAGTCTCACTAGTCTTATATGTAAAGCCATAAAACGAATTACTGCATCATGGAGTTGATCACTAGAGATATAATAAACCTTCAGACCCTGAGCTCAACCTAATTTGTTTTTGTCAAGGGCAGATCATGTCTACTCAACCTGGTGAACTTCTTTGAGAAGGTCACCAAAGCAATGGATGAGGGCAAAATTGTTCACACTACCTACCTTGACCTGGCCAAGGCATTTGACACAATACCCCACTCTGGCATTGTTGACAAACTCAAGAGGTTAGGTACAAACCCGTATGTCACCCGGTGGATAGCCAACTGGCTCACAGACAGGACCCAGGAAGTTAGAATTGGGGAGTCCACCTCTACAAAGAGGCCAGTGACAAGTGGAGTCCATCAGGGATAAGTCCTTGGACCACTCCTTTTTTGTCATTTAATTCTCAGAAGTCAAGGCCAATGTTAGTGGTCTCTAGCTGACTAAATTTGCAGATGATTGCAAATTAGGAGCTGTCATTGAATCTCAAACTGACACAAATGTTCTTCAGAAGGGGCTGACACAGGCAAACAACTGATGTCAGAGCCATGGACTAAAACTAAATCCCTCCCTAGTAACTATCATATTGACAACACACCACCTAGAGCTGACCCAGTAGTCAGGGACTTAGGGACACACATAGATAGTAATTGAGCCTTTGACCATCACATGTCTGCAGTGGTGAGAAAATCATTCTATGTTCCACAACTTATAAACAAAGTATGGCATCTAAGTCCAAGAAAGTCATTGTTCCACTCCATTTGGCATTCATCAAACCTATCATTGAGTACAGTGCCCCCTTTGGTATGTACCTAACCAGGCATATCCAACAACTGGAATGTCCACAGATGTTCCTCACTAAAAGAACACAGGGCGCAAGTAAAATGTCCTATGCAGACCGCCTCAAGGCCCTATCCCTGTATTCTGTCTCCTACAGGCTTTTGAGGGGAGATCTATGCCTAGTATACAGGGCATTGTTAGACCCCACTCTGATGGACCTCCTGCATATCCACAAAACAAATAGCACCAGAATTACCCATTCTAAAGACTTAAACCTTGCCTGTGATATAAATAGGACCTGCTGGAAAGATAGGTATGTATCCCAGAGACTACCCCATCTATGGAACAGGCTTCCCATCCATGTGAAGCAGAGTTTCTCCCTAGCCCAATTCAAGTCCAACTTGGACAATTGGATGGGAAACCATAAATTCATCCCTGGTTTGGCACCTATGTCTCTAATGGATGCAGGTAACCTATAAATGGTTCATCTGCCAGGCCCATGCTTACACTTATCAAGGGTTATCAGAACTTGTCTTAAAAAGGAGCTTGTGGTTGTTAGCCTAGTAAACACCTATGAACCTATAAAACCGGTCATATCTCAACAGGCAATATAATCTTCTGGACTGCTACCAACCATCATAGGCATGTTTGGTGGGGGGGGGGGGTGAGTCCTTCTGCTTGAGACAACCTTAGCTATGAATAACCAAGCAACAAATTCACATTGCTCAGAATCAAAGCTGCCAAATGGCAAGACAGCAACTCAGAATGGCAAAGGCAGCTGACTTACTATAACAGAGATCTTCAAAGCTAGAAAATCTGCTTTCTTCCTTGAGATCCCTAATTAGTAATAAACATTACATTCATCCACTCTAAGCTTGTCCTCAAACACATAAGGCTGTTGCCTCTTTGCCGCAGCTTGTGACCCCCTCCTTCTTAAAATACAGTGCTCAGGACTAAATAAAATCTCACCAACAACAGATATGATAGGGCATACATGAAAAAAAGCAAACTGAACCATGAAGGGGATAAAGGTCTTGCTGAAGAAAGAAACAAATTCATCTGGGTCACTTGCAATGCACTCAAGTAGGAATGAAGACAGGACAGGTCCAAGTAATGAAGGAATATTCCTGTGTGGAATCCACTCAATGTCAAGAAGATGAGCTTTAGAGAGCTATGCTAAAAAATCCCACCAACCTGGGCTCAGACCAAGAAACAAACTCCAACAACAATTTGAAATTGTCCACCAAGCTGGAAACCCAAGTCCAGTGTATTTCTGAGCAATAGATCATTAAGGTAACTAACTAAATAAATACAAATCATTTTGTAAAATAATTATTCCTCATCAGCCAAGACACTGAGGTCAGTTAAAATAAAATAATTAGAAGTACCTAACACTGTGGTAATGATAAAGTCACTGAACTCCTGAAGCAGTGCCTTCATGTAACTTCCTTCAAAATCAAAATTAACTCCTTAATACCATTAAAACCAGTAACAGTTAGGAAGTATTCCAAGGCAAATTTCCTTTTATTAAGTGATGGTTTATCAAAATTCAGTCCTCTCCAAAACCCAAGAACACAGCAGCCTATGCTGAATTGCTCTCAGAAACTTTGTATAACCATGTCAATGGCTGCATAGAGGCTGCCGTTCCTACCAGAAGAAAGCCCAGGACTAGCCCCAGAAAAAAAACACCCTGGTGGCATCCAAAATTAAAAAGGATAAACAACAAAAGGAAAAAAAAACATGGCAAAAATCAGGAAGGGTAGTTCCCATAAAGATTAAAACTCTCATCAAACTAAATAGGCAACAAAGAGGGCTACTTAGGTCAAGCAAAGTCAACTTTGAGGTTAAGATAGCATCCCAGGTGAAGGATAATCATGATGCTTTATTTATCTATGTCAGAAACCTCAAGTTCAGCACACAACAGTGGGCTGAACTGGTGGTTAATGATGCCACATTCACTGAACCTGAAGCTATAGCAAACCTGTTAGTGGGCAAATGCAGTTCCATCCCCAACCATCCTGTAAAAAATACCCTCAAACATAACCCCTCCATCTATAACTAAGGAGCATGTACTGGCTGTTCTTGATAAAGCCAAGAACATTGCCTCAATGGACCCTGATAACATCCCAGGATACCTCCTGAATGGTCTAAAATATGACTTATCAAGACCCCTGGGGTTACTATTTAACTAAAGTCTTAAAACAGGCTTTGTGGCATGTGAATGGCAGACTGTGACCATCATCCTCCTTCGTAAGGGAGAACCTTCAACAGATCCTGTAAACTACAGACCTAGTAGACTGACTAGTCTTTTTTTGCAAAGCCATGGAAAGAATTATCATAGGAAATTATCAGCATGGACATAGGAGACCTCCAAACACTGGATCCATACCGGTTAGGCTTTGTCAAAGGAAGCTCATGCTTACTGAATTTGGTAGACTTCTTTGAAAAGGTCGCTAAGGAAATGGATGAGGGTAAAATGGTGCATACTGCATATCTAGAGCTGGCGAAAGCATTTGATACAATACCCCACTCAGGCATTGTCAACAAACTTATGGAACTAGGTATAAACCCCTTTATAACAAGCTGGATAGTTACCTGGCTCACTGACAGAACCCAAGAGGTTAGAATGGGTAAGACAACCTCCATAAAGAGGCCAGTCATAGCCAGTGTCAAAGACCTCTGGCTAACCAAGTTCACAGATGATTGGGAGAAGTCATTGAATCCCCCCCCCCCAAAGATAAGAACACCATTCGAGTAGGTCTAACACAGACAAACACTTGGTGCCAAAACAATGGCATAAAACTCAACACAAAGAAATTCATTATTGTAACTGTTAGAAAGTCAGCCACCCCAGGTAACTATATCATCAATAAAACACCCTAAATGTTGATTCATTAGACAGAGATCTGGAAACTCATGTAGATAGTATCCTAGCCTACAACCAACATGTGTCCAAGGTAGTAAGAAAATCTTTCTATGTTGCTCAACTTATAAGCAAGTGCATGGCACTTAGGTCCAGAGAGGTCATCATACCACTGAACTTGGCCCTCATCAGACCCATTATAGTGTATAATGCTCCTTTTGGTATGTACCTGACTAGACATATACAGTAATTGGAATGCCCACAGTGGTTCCTTACAAACAGAATACAGGGACTAAACATGATGTCCTACACTGATTGCCTCAAAGGTCCATCTCTTTACTCACTGTCATACAGACTTCTGAGAGGTGATTTTTTGCCTGGCATATAAGGCATCCCTGGAGCCTGTTTTGATTAACCTTTTACAAATCCACAAAAGAAACAGCATCAGAACTACTAGATTAAAATGCCCAAATTGTCCTTGTGACATAAATAAGACATGTTGGAGAGACAGATATGTTTTTCAGAGAATTTCCATTCTCTAGAACAGGCTCCCCATCCCTATTTAAGCACAACTTGGACCAATGGATGGCTGATCAGAAATTCATCCCTGGTCTGGTGCCTATGTCTCTGGTGGACAAAGGCAGTCAGAAAATCACCTCCTATATCAATCAAATTTGTGGGTCACATTTGGGTTGCACAGCTAAGCTTATAAGCAGCCTAGTGATCATTATCCTAATATACACCTATGAACCTATTAACCAATGAAGTGGATATAGAAAGGTATCCAAAGTCTGTTTCAGTGCCCACGATTTATTCAAAAAACTTGCTGTCCTCATTTGTTTACTTGGAAAGCTACAGGAGTGAGTGATAACACCACAATTCCAACAAAACTGTCAGCAAATAGGAAAGATTGTAATATGAATTATTGATGTTTGCAGGGGAACATACTGCTAGTATGGGGGCTCTACCCCCACTACAACTTTTTAAATATTTTAAATCTAAGGCTGCATTGCCTCAGGATAAAAGAAAATTCTTGGTGTTCAGTGAAGTAAGACATTCCAACCTTCAAGTTGTGAATATACATAATATGGGGTAGCAGTAAGAGCAGCCCCCTCCAAAAACATTTGAGTCATTGTGCAGTCTTTAAATCCTTCCTTTGTTGCTGATATTCCCATTAACATATTTATTATTACTATTTTTCACTTTCATCTTTCATATTACACATTATTCATCATCTTAGAATTAAGAACACTAAATTCTATTAAAGTTCATCTGCAATAAGTGTGCATATAGTATTTTATTTGAATTTTCGCATATGTCCTTCAGATATTTGGATTCACCCATACAAATATGAAATTCGATAATCATTTGTTTGTTACTTTAATAGATGCACCAGTGGAGACTTTAGAGTATATGAAAAGCCTTCATTAGGGTATTCTATGGGTAGCAGCAGCAGCACCCCACCCACCCTCCACCCCCATAAAAACACACACATACTCCTGTAGAAGGCGGTATCTATTCTTATATGGTTTAACAATTAGAAGGGTGGGACTAGTAGTGCAGAAGAACAGAGAGCTAAGCTGTTTTTTGTTTTATATGTATCCTACAGCAGAAATTATGAGAGCAAATCCTTGAGATCATAAGACTAACTACACAGAGTAGAAAGTTTGCTGTCTTTGTCCATACAAGAACAGATTATCTGGCTAGAAAAGGGATAAGAACAGTTGAAGGAAAAGTTTCAGTAATTCAGGAGGGGCTTTTATCAATTAGCACACATAATGACATTTTCAGAATTGCTGCCTGTAAGTGACATTGGGAAGGACAGGGTACTTCACATCATGCATTTCAGCAAATGGATGCACATTTGGCACAGAATTCAAAGCTTTGGTTTCATTAGTGCCTGAAGACCCACATGGAGAGAAGAGGCTTATGTTAGTTTGCTGACCTACAGCTGTCTGGAAAAAGAGGCAGAATCCTTTGTGACAAGTTTAGTTATTTAATTAACACGTGTAAATGAGGCAAGATTTCCTAGTTTCATTCTCAAACATCAAAGTATTCCAATAATAGGGACAAATGCAATAGAAGACACACAGCAAAGAGGAAGGGGTCATTGATGAGCTATATATGCATAACAAAAAGAGCAAATCAGTAGAAAACAGCAAAAGTAATGAACATCAGAATCAACTGACTAAGTAAAACGTTAATTGAATAATGGCATTAACAGAATAACAATGACTTCATGCGATGATAATAAGCATTGTACAAAGAGAGCCATGTCTGGGATGTAAGAAAAGCAGTGTACAGTTTACAGCAGGTGCAGAGAAGATAAAAAAAGGAGGTGCAACTATCTATGTCAAGGAAGAAACCAAACAGCAGAGGAGTGGAAACAGCAGGAAAGTCAGAACACTGACTCCACAGCACACAAGTTTTGACCCTTGCTCCAAATGGCATGGGTTTTACTACAGTACTGTCAAATTTGCCTGCAGTCATCACAGCTGAGAGATGAATTTTGTCGATCTTAGATCCTCATAGTGGCCACATTGTAAACATAGATTAAATACAGCACATTTAAAATAGCACAGTCAGTTCTTCTCACCACAAATAAATGCCTTGACCCTCACACACACATAAATCAAATAACATACTTGATTGCATTGTCCATACCAGTAGTTTACACCTCACCCTGTTTCCATCCTTGAATAACAGATCTGGCAACTCATTCATAAAAATAATGTCTGATTATTAGCCCCCAGCTAATAGGCATATTATGGATACCCAGTGTCTACAGAATACATTTTTGCCAAGTGCTCCTGCAGCTGCCTCAGAAAGCTCATCTAATTTCTACTTTCAAATCACATTACTATCCCTATCATCTTTTTTCTGTGCTGTGTATACCTTCAGGCCATCCATCTCCTTTTCCATAGGAAATGTTTGCACTCAAATCTTTCTAGATACCAAAAGTTACATTACTTACTTTACATCACATTGTAACTACTACTTCCTTCTCATAAACAACATACAAAATGTTATATTTTATTGCACCTATGTGATTACCTTGATTTATATTTTTCTAAATAATTGTTTTCCATTTGCTCATATGTCATGGTTAACCCTCTGCATATAAATTAAATGCCAAGGTGTGTGCTGTATATATGTTTGCAATGTATTACTAAGTATTTCTCCCCAGGATTCTGCTGAAATATATCTTCATCATAAAAACCTAACCTGGTTAGCAGAGGTATTCTCTACCTTTACAATGAGACTACCTGTTTTCAAAAAAGTAAAGCTGTGATCCACTTCACAAATGTACAATATGTTATATTGGCATGACCCTAAGGTGAAACCAGGGTCGGTTTTGGTGTGCCTTCAGTAAAGAGTGGTCTAATTTGGTACTGGACCACTTGTCAACGTAGCCCAAGTCAACAAATAAAGGTGAAAAAAAATTGACACGTCAATACTCATGCTAAGAACATAAAGTTTAAAAAAGTGTCTTTGGGTCTTTGGGGGGAGTAGCCCCCATGCACCTCATACACTTATTCCAACTCCAAGATTGCATGACACTGGGGAAAAAGCATATTCAAGAGCCATGATATTGTCAAGCAGGTCACCAAAGCTGAAACACGGCTACAACCTGAACAAACTCACTGAGCTTCGAATGTAAAATACACTTTAATCACAGGATAAAACAGGATGAGCACTTTCACAATACAAATTGCTTCATCAGATCCCATTCACTAAAACTTGCCAACTGATTTTATATTACAATTAACCAACGAGAATGAATGCAACAAGAGCAATTACAATTCTTCTTAAAGATATGCAATAACGAAAGTGATATGAATAAAAACTACTAAATAACAACTACTATAAAATATAAAAATATATAAAACACATATAATCATACAACTGTTACAATGTGTAAATATATATGTATACTTAGACAAAAATCTAATTTAATAAATAACTAACTCAAAATAAAGTAAGCTGTATACAATGGATGAACTCTTCTATATTTGTATTCAACTCTTTTAAAAATAATTTTTTCATCAGCCTATGTCCCTGGTCATTTAAACCAGGACTTTGATGTGCTTTCAATTTAAATATCCAGAATAACTCTCTGTGTTCTGTCCTATTGACTATATCACCCTGACTAGCATTCTCAATTTTAACCCAGTTTAAAGAAAAAAATATTGAATGGTACAATAATGACATCATTAAATCATATTTACATCCAGTTAATAGAATAGAAACTAACAATAATTTAATATTACTATTATAACATCAGAACCTAGCTATTTACAAAGGTGTCTAACCAGTTTAAGTGAATACTCATTTCTAAGATATAATTACATCATTTCAGTTTAAAATATTGTCATTTTCTCCAACCCTGTCTAACATTCTCACATACAACATCAAGTATTATAAACATAAATTCATGTCCAGCTCCTGCTATACTCATGTGTTTCGCTATAGTGCTATATGTTAACCCCCTTCTTAGCACAGTACAAATGGTCTCTAATTCATTCCCTCAAATGTCTGGTAGTTTTGCCCACATAGAATGATTTACAACAAATGCATTGGGCTAAATAAATCAAATTTTTTGTATTACAGTCCGCACTGACATTGTCTTTATGCTTAGTGCCAGTAAGGGGGATGTATAAATACATTAGTCTCCTGTACAAAACTGCAAAATGCACACTTCTTGCATCTAACTGTTCCTAATTCTTGCTCTTGTGCCTTCCATTCAATCATCTGCTTGGGGTAGCACAATCTATACTTAAGGGACCACTTATTCTTATACCCATATCTAGGTCTATGTCCTAAAGCATGGCTATTTTAGGATCAGCTTGTAGCACATGCCAGTACTTATAATATTCTTCAACTGTCGGTCATCACTAGCATATGTTAGAGAAAAAAACAAATCATTATGTAACTACTGCTCCACCACGGCCAGCAGTTCTTTATTAAAATGGTATGGAAAAAGAGGGCTATGACCCTTTTAGACAGAAAAGTTAGCCTGTTGATTCTGGGGAAGTTTGCAACTCAAACAGTAGGTTTGGGGCTGCTTCCCCCTCCACCTCCCACCACCTTACTCATGTGCTAAACCTAAACCTAAGACCCTAGCCCTAGCCCTACCCCTATCCCAATCCTACACATTAGGATACTAATCATTCTTTCCATAACATTAACACTACACAAGATACACTCTCACTCAAATGCAGACTTCAAACAGATCCCTATCCAGTCAAACCATAACATCTATCTCCTTCCATAGCAGTTAACTAACTCTAATGTGCAAAACACACACAAATACATACACTATATTCCTGTGTCAAAACATTCATTATAAATAATAGTTTCAGCTTTACTCCCACTACCACTAACCTTAAATTGCATTTTTTATATTTTTTGATCCATTTGGATATTTCATAACATTTAAAAGGACAAAAGCACATGTTTGTTTTGTTATTCCGTGCTCAGTTATTGTTCAACTACTGGATATGTTTTTAGAAACTGCTTTAACTAGTCCTTGGCCTGGATTTTTTTGTTCCTTTCAGGTCTAATTCAATAATTCCACCACTCAACAAAGCCTTCACTCGAACAATTATAACGCCAAAAAAATTAGGAACAAATGTATTGTAACTATATACCTACAGTATGTATATATGTATATGTAAATGTTTACATGAGTGTGTACATGTTTCCCTTTGTTCATATGGGTTTTCTACAGAAACTCTGTTTTATTTTCACACTCCAAAGACATGCGGTAGACAGACCAGCAACTTCTACAATGAATGTTGACCATAGGCTTGCGTGTGTGTGTGTGTGTGTGTGTGTGTGTGTGTGTGTGTGTGTGTGTGTGTGTGTGTGTGTGTGTGTCTGTGTGTGTGTGTGTGTGTGTGTGTGTGTATGCGTGTGTGTGTTAGGAAAGAAAGGCCTCACAATCTATTTCCATTTCTCCCTTGCCTAGTAAACTCTGTGGACAGCAGTTACTGTTCTCAAGGTCGCTATAGGAGTCAGCTGCAACTCATAAGCATGGAAGGATAGCTATAATTATATTCCAGCTTCATCATCAGCACCCTATTTCACAGTTTGTAAATGGATTCAGGATGTTGCATTAACTGTCACATTCTTTCTCAGTTCAGTGCCACTCTCCTACCTTCTTTGATGGTCATGTCTGACTTTCACAGGTCTTCTCTCATGCAATCCATTCATCTCTTTGCTGAACATCCTCATTTACGCTTGCCTTCTTCATGTCTCTCCCAAATCTTCCACACCATATTATTTTCTGCTTTCCTGCACATGCCTGAACCACTATAATCTGTTCTCTTTCACCTCTAAATTTGAGATACTTTAGCTTCTGCTCTGATGTCCTCATTTCTTCATTTGTCCCATGGTGTGCGTCCCACCAACCATCTCAGGCACTTCATCTCCTTCACCTCTAGCTTCCTCAGTTGCTCTGCCTTTACTGCCCAGGCTTCTGTACCACACAGAAGTACTGCTCACACCACTGTTTGTACGTCTTACTTTTCAGCTCCTTTAGCATTCCTCTGTCATACACTACCCATGACAGTGTGTGCCAGTTGGCTGCACGTCGTCTGACTCTAACTTTGAACTCCTCATTCAGAGTCACCTTCTCTTTAACCACCTCTGCCACATACTTGAAGCTGTTAACTTGTTACAGTATTTTCCTTTCTGTTTTCATCTTCGCCTCATTTCCCTGATTTGCTGCCATGAGTTCAGCATTTGTAGTCAAGTTCTTCTCTCATGCCTTCAGTTTTGCATTTCTTTTGCCTGTCATTTGCTGAAGTTCTGGTTCACAGTCTGCTTGTAATGCTGTGAAGATCAACAAAGCTGCATACAGCAACTTTGTTGATCTTATTCCCTCTGACCTGTTTGATAATGTCATCCATCACCAATATGGGCAGCAGTGGACTCAGAGCTGAACTATGATGCACACCCACTCCCACTGGGAACCCATCTGTGAGTTCAAACACAGTCCATACTTTTGTTATCGGGTCCTTGTACATAGTCTGCACTAATTCTGCCAATGTTTTTGTTACTTTTAACCACTGCAGGACTGTACAAATCATCTTTCTTGTGACCTTGTCATATGCTTTCTCCAAGTCCAGCCATGCCCAGTTAAAATGGTGTCCTCATCACTGGCTTTTTTCTCAACTGTCTCACTGCATACACACACACACACACACACACACACACACACACACACACACACACACACACACACACACAAATATCCATGTATGTCTGTATGCATATGTGTCACATCTCTTTATTGTGTGATTACATTGGGTGGCAGCCACATTTGTATCCATTGCTTGTGTGTTACTACATATCTACAGTAGTCACATGAAAACCTTTTCTCTGTTGTTTTTTCTTTTGTACATTCTAGCCAATATCATTTCATTGTGTTCAGTGATTTGCCATGTTGTAATGCAAAAACAATGTGTCATTTGCTTCACTAGCTCTTTGTGGCTTTGTTCCTTTTGGATATTACTCACACTTTTTCATATGCTACAGTTGCCATGACTTATACGGGCTGCAGATGTATCTTTTTATAAATGAAGCCATCTCTTTGTTCCTTGCAATGTTTCCTGTATATTACACTGATTATATTTTGTGCTAGTGCATGCAGATGTCCTAAGCTGAATTGATCTGGTGGGCTTTGGTAACATCAATATTAACTAAGCTGGGACACAGTCAATTTGGATAGATAAACTCAGATGGATCTTCCAGTCCAGGACATTGTGCTGTTTGTATGCTTGCCTTGCACTGATACATAGACATGAGTTGTGCAAACCTCCCTAGTCATGGAGGCAGATAGTACAGCAGCTTTCAGTTCATGTATGCCAGCCACCATTAAAGAAAAGGAAATCACCATGGTACCCCCTTTCCTTTCCTTTACCTTCTCTTCCTGTTTAAAAGCTGCACATCAGGTATTAGGCTTGGCTTGGCTAACCTCACAGATGTTTATTCTAATCTGCTGCACACCTTGTCCGATGTGAACAGTATTCAAAATATCAGTAAGTACACTCAGGCTATAACATTAGTAGGTGCACTTAGCCTGTCTGACAGGTGTAGCAGGTGGGTAAAGGCAGCAGAAATAGAGCTGTTAATATGGATATTTTGTTTTAATTATTTTTTTTTTTTTGTAAACAGAAAAAAAGAAAAAAAATAGATTGGAAAGCTAAGTAAATCATCCATGGAGATTATTCTGTGTTTTTTTATTATTATTGATTGAAGTAGTACTTTAGGTACTTTAAAACAGACAATAAACACTGTAATAGTCTTAAGCTTTTTATCTGAGATGGACAATTTATTTTCTTTTCTCTGCCAAAAACATAATCACAGTAAATTCTAAAGTTATTATCTGGCCAGCATACCTCTCACCTGTCCAGATTTTCATAGAATGTTCACATTTTACCTCATATTTTTGGTCTGTTTCTCAAATAATTTTTGGTTTTCTGGCAAATCACTGAGGATTGAAGTCAGAAAATGATACGCATTTGAGTTTCAAACTTTATAACTTTCAGAAAATTCATGCTAATGCAAAACCTATTATTCTATCAACTTTCTAAATGTATCTATAGTATTTAAAAATTGCCCTATTCTGAGGCCTTTGCCCCCCCCCATTATTTGTGGTGTTATCCATATTTCTTGAACTAAGAGGTTGAAAGCTATGCTGGCTAGCTATTTGTCAAGTCTATTATGAGCTTCTTCTGGAATTGCCCCTCTGTCCTTAATATCAAGGCATTGAAAGGTAAGTTGTTGTGGCATTCATGATTGTAGGAGATTGTAGAAAATTGTCATTTCTCACAATAGAAAGCAAAGGATTTCATTCAACAGGTGTTGATAGCCTACTGTATGAAGTGTAACACAGTCCATCCTTCAGCACCTTCTTCACAAAGTCTGCAGATTATTCTGCACAGATTCTCTAGCTTATTAGTCATATTTGTAGTTCAGTTATAAGCCAGTTTTTCTGCCAGTGATAACTGACATCTGACCTTACAGCTCACCTCCATCCATCACTGACTGTTCAACACAGAGACTTTTCCTGTTTGATAATGAGATATTTTTTTCAGTAGAATTCAGAACAGTCTACGATACTTGTCTGAAAACCTCCATGCTGTCATAGGGCTCCAGGTGCCACTGTTTGTTTGGAGAGTAAGCCATCAAAGAAAAAGTTACAACAGATATCGTATTCCAAATTAACAGTTATTGTTCTTCATTTCTGTGGATCTTGAGTTTTTCTGTAATCTACACATGGAGAATCGAGATGTAATGATATTTAGGGCAGGCATGCAGCTCCCATAGGTCGCATGTTCTTATACTCTTTAAGTAAACTACAAGTGCACCCTAAACATAACATTTTATCAGCACACATCCTTTCATCTCTTCAAAGTGATTCTAAACTACCACATATAAATAAGCCATAAATTTATATCCTTCTCATCTTTTGCAGCATTTCTATGCTGTTCATTTGTTTCACCGCACACCAGGTTGTATTTGCTAGAAATGTCAAGACACATTAGGAATTTGCCTCAATGGATCTTATTACAGATTAGACATCACATTTTAAAAGGTTTTGTCCAAAGATACATCCATATAACAAATGTGTCTTTATAACCTTTCCTTCCCTTCTTCTGAGGTCATAAACTTGTTGAGTCTCTGTTCTTCCCATCTCTTTTACTGTAAAAGTATCATAGGTTCATAGGTTCATAGGTAGGTACTAGGCTATTGGCCCTAGGGCCTATACAAGCCTAGCCAAATGGTACTCTGGCTTTCGCCACCCAAGAAAATTATTTTCCTGTGACCCTGTTGAGCAGAGCCACAGAAGTGATCCCCGGGGTGAATTTCCTATCTCCCATCCAATCATCAAGAATTTTCTTGAAGAGTGCTAATGAGGAGCTTTGTTTAATACAGATAGGTAGTTTGTTCCAGAGTATGGGAAGTCTCTGGGACAGGAATCTATCCCTCCAGCATGTTCTGTTTATTGTGGTGACAAGGTTTAGGTCCCTAGAGCATGTAGCTAGGAGGGATTGGGATTTCTTTAAGTGGAGCATGTCCAACAGCTCTGGGTTTGACATAGCTTTCTATGTTAGGCAGAGATCACCTCTAAGTAGGCGATATATGTGACAGAGTAAAGCTGGAGTTTTTTGAGACGGTCTGCGTAGGGCATCTGTTTGAGGCCGGTAATCCTCTTTGTGAGGTATTTCTGCAGCCTTTCCAGTTGTTGTAGATGTCTTGTGAGGTACATACCAAAAGGGGCATTGTACTCTATAATGGGTCTAATGAGTGACGAGTAGGTGTGCCACGTAGAAGGATTTCCTGACAACTGTGGTGATGTGATTATCAAAGGAGAGACTACTGTCCACCTGTGTCCAAAGGTCTCTTATCACACTTTTGGTGTTAAGTAGACTACTGCCTATGTGGTAGTTCATGGGTACAGAGGTTTTACTAAAAGGGATGACAATGCACTTTTTGGCATTGAGCTTGAGGCCATGGCTTTGACACCGGGCATCTGTCTCAGTGAGGCCCTTTTGTAGGATGTCTACATTAATAGGAGTTTTGATTATGGCTCCAAGTTTACAGTCATCTACGAACTTCATTAGCCAAAAAACCTTCTGTGTTAGCCTGTACTTCAGAGAAGTAGATACCAAACAGGAGAGGACCCAGGACTGAACCCTGTGGTACTCCACTTGTCACTGGTCTGAAGTTGGATTTGGAGTCTGCTACTTTCACAGTGTGGGTTCTGTCAGTGAGCCAGTTGGCAACCCATCTTGTGACATATTGATTTATACCTAGTTTAGTGAGTTTATCTATAATTCCAGAGTGGGGGATGGTGTCGAAAGCCTTGGTGAGATCTAGATAGGCTGTGTGAACCACCTTACCCCCATCTACAGCTTTGGTGACTACTTCAAAGAAGTCTATCAGGTTTAGGAGACATGATCTGCCTTTTACAAACCTAAACTGGGTAGGGTCCAGAGTTTGGAGATTACCAGTGTCATTGTTTATAAGTTCCATGATGATACATTCCATAGCCTTGCAGACCAGGCTTATCAGGCTAATGAGGTGGTAGTTCCTGGGGTCTGTGGTGGCTCCCCCTTTGTGGAGTGGGATAACTGTTGCTGTGCACCATTCAGTGGGCACAAAGCCTGAGGTGAGACTATGACTGAACATGGTACTTAGGTGGGGTGCCAGTTCGCTCTGTAGTTCTTGTAGAACACAGTCTGGGATGTTGTCAGGTCCCATGGATGCTATGTTCTTGGCTTTGAAGAGTGTGTTTTTTTACCTGAGCAGCCATGATTACAGGAACTTTGCATTCTTTTGGTATAGATATGGGCCCTTTACTGGATGAGAGAGGGGTAAAGTTAGCACTGAACCTATCTGCCAGGATGTTGGCAATATCAGTTGGTTCTGTATATTTAGTGCCATTGTGCTGTAACTCAGAGCAGATCTGAGTGTTGCCATTGAGATTCTTGACATAGCTATAGAATGCTTTGTGGTTGTCTTTAGAATCAGTGGTGATTTTGTTTTTATAACTAGCTTTGGAGGATTTTATGAGGGATCTCAGCTTTTACTGAGGCTGGCCACGGAGTTCCTCCAATCATGGGATTTTACTCTTTTTTGCAACAGTTTCTTTCTTCTATTGTAGATTTTGTTTATGGCAGGGGACCACCAGATTGGCTTCCTTTTTTTGGAGGATAGCATCTTCGTTCTGTTAGGGATTGCACGATCCATGCACTCGTCTAAGTGCTTATAAAGTGCATTTGTGAAGGATTCAGCAGTCGTACCTCTATTGTCCATCAGCATGGGTGTTGTGAAGTTTGCCACTTCTGTCTTAAGAAGCGTGAAGTTGGCTTTGGAGAATTTTTTTACAGTGGTTTCCCTAATGGGGGGGGGGTGGGATGTGGATGTCTAGGGTGATTAGCTTGTAGTTGGATCTGACCAACAAGGAATTGATCTCTGGTGTGGAACACCGGTTGCCCATGTTCGTAATGACCAGGTCTAGGATATTGCTGCCCCTGGTGGGGGTGTGGATAAGTTGATCCAAAATGTTGGAATGTATTAATTCCAGAAAACGTTGAGCATGAGAGTTGGTACATGAGTAGTTTTCCCAGTTAATGGTGGGGTAGTTGAAATCAGTCACAGATGCCTTCTTTCCCTAAAAATGGAGTCTTAAAACCCATTGAATCTTTAAGGATTCACTGCTGTTTTACTGTATGATGTCAATCACATATGAGAAACAACAGCTGAGGCTGGAATTTCAGGACACCTGACATAGTTCACAGTGGGAATAAATGGAGGCAGGAGTTCCTGTTGAAAACAAGTTTTTAGTTTTCACAAAAAATGTAATTCAAGCACTTTCTGTTACTAAAGAATAAATGACTCATTGTACTATTTTTTAAAAGATGGTAAAAATACTGCTGCTAGAAAAAGTTACTTTTACTCTTGCCAGAAGTTCTAGAAGTAAGCAGTAATTCTGAGTATGTCATTCTACATGAATGGGCAGAACAAAGCATGAAGGAGAGGCTACATCAAAAATACCATATTTTTGGGGGTACAGACTGCACTCTTGGAAGAAGAAATCTTAATCATAGGAATGGCTGTCCACCATGGCATTATGGGACAGAACAAACTAATTAACAATTAGTAGTGCCTAGAATAAAATAATACAATATAACTTTTGTATCTTCTGACCATAGTGATCTTTTAAATGTAACAAAAAGGATACATGAAACCATTTTGAGTTATATTTCCAGTTCAATAGAGTGACATATTTTTGTTTTGTAAAACACTTCTTTAGTATAGCCATCATACTGTCTGCTTATTTGTCACAAATTTTTGCACAAACAAAATTAATGATTTAAGGTAGTGTTTGAGATTTGTCAATTTTTATGCCAGTACCCATTCCACCATAGAATAAACTGATTGGACATAAATGCTAAGTGCACTGTGTCAGTGTGTGAGTAATAAAACTTAGAGAATGGGCAAACTTTACATCAGCACCCTGACGCCACCTGTGCGGGCGTTAATTACACATTAACAGACACCCTGTCAGGCATTATCACTTGCTTAGTGTTGTGTTTGTGTCAATGTTGGCCCATTTCATATGGCTTATATTAAATCATATCCTTGTTCTGAAACATCTGCAATTGTCTGTATGTTTAGCTATGTATAATTCATTTTACCTTATCATACGTAACCTAGGCAGTTGGCTACATAATCACTTTCTCAACGTAAAGTAAATGAGCTGGCTTATTTGGTGGAATGTATATTTCATGTTGATTGTATGTTTCTGGGACTCACTTTTGTTTTGATCGTCCAAAATAAACATTAATACAACTAGAATCATTTACTGATAAGAGTAAAGCACCTGCAGCCTGACAGTACAATAAATCAAAGTGTAGTGTTCTCTAGTAGAGCTTGATTGAATTCCCTGAAAATATAATCTGTCTGTAGCATTCGGTTTCACAGCCTTGTCCTTCGTCTCCCTCTCTACTGTGATTCCTGGGTTTACTGTAGTTACTTTTTCCAAGATATTCTCTCTGTATCACAGTTGGCTGTTCACTTAATATTATCAAACTCACATGCTGACTGTATTATATCCTGTGTACATAGTGGAGTCTTCATCAATAACACAGTTACATGGTATTTAACCAGTTCTTAGAAATGGCAGCCAAAAGAAAATAAACAAAACCTGTTATATAGTCTCTGTGAAATGTCTGAATGTTGCAAGCTGTAAACAGAGCACTCCTGGGGAGTCTGTTAAGTGTGTAACCTGGGCGACTTTAACTATCCAACCACAGATTGGAAGAAATACTCATGCCAAAACACAAATGCTCAGAGATTCCTTAATTCCGTCAATGCAAATGCCTTGGACCAGTTGGTTGACACCCCCACAAGAGGTGAAAATATCTTGGACTTGATATTAACTAACATGAGTAACCACTGCAGCATCCCTACAGTGTCATCATCCCTGGTACGATCTGACCACAAAGCAGTCACTTTCGAAGTCACCATTTCCCCCACCCTACCCCCTCTTGCTAGGGTCAAACAAAAAAACTTCTCAAAAGCTGATTGCAACCTCCTGAGGGAAGGTATAAACAGCTTCACAGCACCCTCCCCCTCCACAGAAACTGGCACATATGTCCAAACTTACACTAAAGTATTATATGAGCATTTATATAACTGCATGGAATCAGGAATACCAGACAGGACAAAATCATCCTCCTCAAGTTAGAGTAAACCTGTCTGGGGGACATCTACAATAAATGAACTCTATAATAAAAGGAAAAACTTGCTGTCCAGGACCAAGAAGGAGCAGGTGTCTAATTGGAAGCAATCTCTTGTTAGCCTGAACAAGTAAATAAGAGAACTAGTGAAATCCTTCAAAGCAAATTTTGATTACAAACTGGCCACATCCACTAAAGACAATCATAAGGCTTTCTTTACATATGTCTGCAATCTCAAGGGAAGCACCCAGATCTGCTCAGAACTGGTGGTCAAGGACACCACATACACAAACCCTGTAGATATAGCCAACCCGCTGGCAGACAGGTTCACTGAAAACTTCACTCCTCTGTCCCCCCATCAGTAAAACAGGACATCCCCAGTATCAGCCCCCCCTCCTTATCTCTAGGGATCAAGTCATCACTGTCCTCTCAAAGGCAAACAATACCGCCTCCATGCGACCTGATAACATCCCAGGATGTATCCTACATGAGCTCAGGCAGGAGCTTGCAGCAACATTAGGCACCCTATTCAACCAATGCCTGAGTAGCAGCTTCGTCCCAGCTGAGTGGAGGACAGCTGCTGTCATCCCTTTGCACAAAGGTGGAGCATCCATCGATCCAGGAAATTATAGACCCATCAGCCTAACTAGCCTGCTCTGCAAGGCCATGGAGCGGATTATCGTGGACCTCATTAACAAGGACATTGGCAACCTCCAGACACTTGATCCCACACAGTTTGGTTTTGTCAAGGGGAGGTCATGCCTGTTAAATTTGGTTGACTTCTTTGAGACAGTCTCCAAGGCCATAGACGAGGGTAAGATGGTACACACCACCTACTTTGACCTGGCCAAGGCCTTCAACACTATTCCACACTCGGGTATAATAGATAAACTCTTTCAATTAGGAATCAATCCATATGTTACCAGACGGGTAGCAAAATGGCTCACTGATAGAACCAACCTAGTCAAAATAGGGGAAGCCACCTCAAGTAGTAGACCCGTAACAAGTGGTGTACCCCAGGGATCAGTCTTGGGGCCTCTGCTGTTTGGGATATACTTCTCAGAGGTGCAGGCCAAAACTATTGGGTTATGGCTAACCAAGTTTGCAGATGACTGCAAGCTGGGTGCTGTCATCAATTCCCCTAGTGATGTGGACATCCTCCAAGAGGGTCTCACCCATACAAATGCCTGGTGCCAGAAACATGGCCTCAAACTGAATACCAAAAATTGCATCATCATCCCTTTTGGAGAGAATGACGTTCGCACAAATTATCACATTGATATTAAGGCACTAAGCATGCAATCAGTCGTAAGGGACTTGGGAACCCAGGTTGATAGCAAACTGACTTTTGACCACCATATTGTCTCCGTTGTATGGAAAGCTTTCTACATAGCCCATCTCATTAGTAAGGGTATCTCATCCTGGGACAAGATGGTCATAACATCCCTGTATTCTTCCCTTACAAGACCTATTATTGAATACAATGCCCCTTTCAGCATGTACCTCACAAAGCACATGCAGCAGCTGTAGAAACCAGAGAGATTCCTCACCCAGAGAATCCAGGGCCTCAAACATCTACCTTACACAGATAGGCTAAATGCTCTGTCCCTCTACTCAGTCTTCTACAGACTCCTCAGAGGTGACCTCTGTCTGGCTAACAAAGCAATCTCACACCCCGCCCTGATGGAACTGCTGCATATCCGCAAGTCAAGCTTCACTCGAGTAACCCACATGCGAGACCTCAACCTGGTCTGTAACATCAATAGGACTTGTTGATGGGACAGATTTGTGTCCCAGAGAATCCCCCTTTTGTGGAATAGACTCCCTCTCCACGTAAAGCAGAGTACCTCATTAAACTTGTTTAAGCGCAACCTGGATAACTGGATGGGGAACAGAAAATACACCCCTGGGATTCCATCTATGTCCCTGTTGGACAGTGGCATAGGGTGCTGACTTGATGGACCAGGGCTAAATTCTTGGCTAGGCTTGTAAGGCTGAACCAAAAATATGCAGTGCAGACTGACTGCATGGATTAAACCAAAATATTCAAAGTCCAAAAAATGAAATCCAGCACAGGGGAAGATAGAAGTTTCAAGATTTTATTGTGGTACGCTCCATAAATAAAATATCCATAGCAAAAATATCCATAGCAAACCGGTTTCGGCTGAAAGTTCAAGCCTTCTTCAGTGCAAAAAATACATTAGAGCAAACACTGATGCCTGCTTATATATGTGCATAAATTAGCCAAATAGGATTAATGGGTTTATTGGAGTGTTTAATCATTAGTTAAACAAAAAAACTTAACAATCCAAAGCTGTAGTTAACTTAACTCATTCAGGCCTGGTTTAAATAGAGCACCTAGCCTGATTACCCAAGAGGATTCTTTATTATTTAGTATATTATGCCAGCCAGCTTTGGATGTTCTATTCATTTGTATTTTGTCTATGACAGTGAAAGTGAACTTAGCAGTTTTGTGTACTAGAGTATGTTTATAGAGAGTGTTTGAAATTCTTTTGTTTCTAATTTCGCTTAAATGTTCACTGATACAATGTCTAAAGGGTCTGGACGTTTGTCCTACATAAAATGAAGAACAAATGCAGGTGGCTAGATAAATCACCCAATTGCTACTGCAATTCCCAAAACATCTAATTTGGTAAAGTTTGGAAGTATTACAACTGGTGAATTCCTTAGTTTGGAATATGTGTGGACAAGCACTACAGTGACCACATGGAACACAACCTGTTAATGTGTCACCAAATAGAGTTTTTTGTAGAGTAATTGGTGGGTTATAACATTTGTAGTGGGTTAGTGAATAAAGTCTATCGTTCCACAAGTAAATGCTGTCACTCCGTGAAGAGTAGGTTAAGTAAGTATAACAAAGAGCACGAGTGCAGCAAAAGTAAAGTTTAAAACGACATAGTTTAATTTCCAGTGGGTGTACACAAATGGGTTTTACATATATATATATATATATATATATATATATATATATATATATATATATATATTTATTTGTTCTATGTTTGAATACAGATGAGCAGTTACTGATTGGTTAATTGGATCTATTATATAAAGAGCGGACTTCTGTGCTCACTAGAAGGATCTGAAGAAGCATTTATTGTGAAAGCGCTCATCCGTTTGTGTACACCCACTGGAAATTAAACAATGTCGTTTTAAACCTTACTTTTGCTGCACTCGTGCTCTTTGTTATACTTATTTGTAGTGGGTTAAGTGTGAGTTTATTGTTCTACCTCTTCGATAGGAAAATGAACATCGTGGACCAATTATTTCATTCAGTTGGTCATGAGCCAACAAAATATCCCAGTGGTTGTTGATGATATTTCTAAACCTGTTAGTATTAGCCCCAAAGTTGGTTACTAGCCTGATAGGCTGTGATTTCTGCATGCTGCCATGACCAGTCCGATCTTGGTATACTAAAAGTTGAGATCTATCTATTTGATCCACCTGAGTTATGGTCTGAGAAATACAATCCATGCGATACCCCTGGTAAGCAATCTGTTGGTTAGGTACTGTTGGCATGTTTGAAAACTTTGTTCAGAAGAACAAATACATTTGGTACATAGATATTGTGACTTTGGGATGTTGTTGATGATGTGACGAGGATGATGACTGGAAGCATGTAATAGGGTATTGTATTCTGGAAGTTTTCTGTGTACCTTGGTCTCTAAGGTATGGTCATCCTGTCTGGTTATGATAACATCCAGAAATATGATTTCCTGGTATTCAATATATAATGTAAACTGAATACCCCATTTGTTCTCATTAAGATATTGAATAAAGTCATGCACATATGACTGATCACCCTGCCACTCCATCCAACAATCATCCAGATAGCATCTCCAAATATCCAACTGATCAAAAAAAAAGGTTGTGGCTATCATCATATATTAGTTGTTCCTCCAAAAATCCCATAAACAGATCAGCATAAATAGGAGCAAAAGATGCTCCCATTGCTGTGCTGCGGACCTGTCAATATGTCTTACCTTGAAATTGAAAAAATTTTTAGTCAATACATGTTCAGTTAGGGATAAGAGAAGTGTATTGAAACCAGGGGTGTATAACTGAGATTTTTCCAGCCAATATTGAATGGCCTCCAATCATGCCCAATGTGATATGCTTGTATAAAGGGAGGTGACATCAAGTGTACATAGGTACCAATCTGGTTCCAGTTGTGCATCCTGAATGATGTTAAGAAATTGAGTGGTGTCTTTTAACCTAGACCTAACCATAGATAATAAAGGTTGCAGATATTCAGTGAGGAAGGCAGATAAAGGTTGATAAAGGTTCAGTCAAAGATCCCCTCCCAGACACAATCGGTCATCCCGGAGGACAATTAGAATTTTTGTGTATTTTAGGAAGTAGATATAGATATTGGGAACTGGGATCAGATACCTTCAATTGTCTGCAAATCGTCTGGTTAATAATGCCTTTCTCTGTGGCTAGGTCTAGAAAAGAATCAATTTATTTTTTAAAGTTAGGAGTTGAGTCAACAACCATGTGTATATAAAAACGGCGATCGGACAATTGTTTATCCGCCTCAGCCTGGTACATGTCCCAATCCATCACTACCATGCCACCTCCCTTGTCAGCTGGTAATATGACTATATCATGATTAGAGCTCAAATCATGTAGGGCTTGTTGTTCTTCTTTAGTAAGGTTATGTCTGATAGTCTGATATTCATGGGAAAAATGTAGGTCTTTGAGAACACATTCCTTGAAGATGGCCACATGCTTATCCATGGGGGGTTGAAAATTAGATTTACCAAAATGGAAACCAGTAGCTCTTTTGAGTGTTTATTGTATCTGAAAAAAATATTTTTAGGTTAAGTAATCTACAGAAATCATTTAATTCATTAACCAAAACATGTTCAGGCACAACAAAAGTCAGTACAAAGTTTAGATCCTTGTTTAATACTTTACTTTGTACATCAGACAGTTGGTATGAAGAGATATTGTGTACATTGTTTACTGTGTAACAATCTTCTCTAGTAGTTGTTGAATGTTCTGTGTGGTTGTTTTTTCTATGTTTTCTGCACCCCCCCCTGTTTCTTATGCCTAAAGGGACTGCCTGAGGTTTCCTTTTAGCTACTGGAGATTCTTGTGTAGAAAGGGAATCTAAATCAGTAGCAGGGGATGACTCCTCCTCAGAAGTGCCACTATATGCCTGTATTGTTTTTCTAAGTATGGATCTTGGTCTCTTTTTCTATTATTCATTTTCGTACCTGGATTAGAAAAACAGACATTTTTCTGGGTAACAAAGGGTTTTCCTTTTTCATAGTCTAAAGTGTCCCTTTGAAACTTCTGGGTTTTCTTCTTTATAAGTTGTTCCTCTAATGTTGATATATCTTTAGCTAAATTGGTTAAATAACTAGTAAAAAAACTCTCAGACTCATAGATCTTGGCCTCTTGACAATTAGCAGTAACTTCCTCTATCTTAGTCTCAATCATTCTTTCATAGTAAGAGATCAAAATATCTACAAAAGCCATGGATGCTTTGTGTTGTGCTTGGGCCAAATCTTGAGACAATTGATCATCAATTTGTCCCACAAAGGGTTGAATCCTGTCACGTAAACCTCGTGGTGTAATGGCCTTGAGCTTGTAGGCCTTAAAAAGTTTTAAATGCCAGATATTAGCCCTAAGGGTCCTCATATTTTTAGTCAGTTTTTGGAATAATAATCCACAGAGATATTTATGGTCTTCTTTTTCACGAGTTGGATTAGTAGATTTAAATGGCTGTAAGCCAAACACCTCTAAATTATCTCTGTCGGCAGATAGGCCCTGCAAAATCCCAGTGAGATCCATAGTGTCAAATAAAACAAAATATGTCTGTAATTTTTATGCAATACTGTTAATAGGCCAAAATATATAAATATATAGATTTTTTAAAATGAATCTCCTACAGAATAAGTAGGTCTTATATTTTGCCCTATTACAGACCGTCTTTTAATGAAGTTCTAGTACTGGGCAAAACATGATAACAAAAAACATGTTTTCATTTTATATGTAGTGAAAAACTTCAATAAATGTTGCTCACAACAACCCTTGAGTTAAAGCAATTGTTCTAATGACTTAGATATAAGTTCACAAAGAAACTTCTTAATAGTAGAAGAAACTGTAGCCGACCTTCGTCTCAGCCATTTGTCATATATTTTTTATTATTATTGTGACATCCACTGCCCTTATTGGCAAACTCGTTATTATAGGTGACCGACTTCATCTCTGTCACCTAATCTAAACAAAAAGTTTAGAAATTTTTATATATAAAAAAACAAATGTCAGTACAGACCAGCAAAACCTAAATACTGGAATTTATACATCATGTAAAATTGTCTAAAAAACTCACTAGGAAAAGTTGTGACCAGCATTTAGAAGGCTTATATTCAAAATAGCCAAACCTGAGTATGTTAATCATGTGAAGCCCATGCACAGAACACTAACAATGCTAATAATTAGTTAGTAAAAACAGACTACATTCAGTTACATTTGTACACCATAAAAAAACGCACTGGAGTATGTCAAGACCCATACAAAATCAATATCCCAAGGACGTGGATTCCTAAGCTCCTTCACATATTCTTAGTATGAAAACCCAAAAGGCATCATAATATAAAGCCATTGGTTGTAAACATTTAAATTCAATAGAGGAAGAACAAACATTGTTTTGCAAAGTTTCAGTAGATGCCATATACAAGCTTGAATATCTTAGTTATTATTTTTAGCCCAATGTGTATGTTAATCTAGAATTTATACTACCATAAGACAGAGAGATGGTATGTTTATGGCTAGGAAATGTCTGTTGGTAGTTGGCTAGTTGACTAGCAAAAGTGTTAAAAAAGGCCAAAAACCCAAAGTTAAACAACTCATAGTATAAAGCACCAGAAGTTTCAAAGGGGCACTTTGAGTATGAAAAGGGAAAACCCTTTGTTACCCAGAAAAATGTCCATTTTTCTGATCCAGGTACGAAAATGAATAATAGAAAAAAGAGACCAAGATCCATACTTAGAAAAACAATACAGGCATATAGTGGCACTTCTGAGGAGGAGTCATCCTCTGCCACTGATTTAGATTCCCTTTCTACCCAAGAATCTCCAGTAGCTAAAAGGAAACCTCAGGCAGTCCCTTTAGGCATAAGAAACACATGGCGGGGGGGGGCAGAAAACATAGAAAAAACAACCACACAGAACATTCAACAACTACTAGAGAAGATTGTTACACAGTAAACAATGTACACAATATCTCTTCATACAAACTGTCTGATGTACAAAATTAAGTATTAAACATGGGTCTAAACTTTGTGCCGACTTTTGTTGTGCCTGAACATGTTTTGTTTTAATGAATTAAATGATTTCTGTAGATTACTTAACCTAAAAATATTTTTTTCAGATACAATAAACACTCAAAGAGCTACTGGTTTCCAATTTGGCAAATCTAATTTCAACCCCCCCCCCCATGGATAAGCATGTGGCCATCTTCAAGGAATGTGTTCTCAAAGACCTACATTCTTCCCATGAAGACTATCAGACATAACCTTACTAAAGAAGAACAGCAAGCCCTACATGATTTGAGCTCTAATCATGATATAGTCATATTACCAGCTGACAAGGGAGGTGGCATGGTAGTAATGGATTGGGACATGTACCAGGCTGAGGCGGATAAACAATTGTCCGATCGCCGTTTTTATATACATATGGTTGTTGACCCAACTCCTAACTTTAAAAAATAAATTGATTCTTTTCTAGACCTAGCCACAGAGGAAGGCATTATTAACCAGAAGATTTGCAGACAATTGAAGGTATCTGATCCCAGTTCCCAATATCTATATCTACTTCCTAAAATACACAAAAATTCTAATTGTCCTCAAGGACGACCGATTGTGTCTGGGAGGGGATCTTTGACTGAACCTTTATCTGCCTTCCTGACTGAGCATCTTTTGCTCCTATTTATGCTGATCTGTTTATGGGATTTTTGGAGGAACAACTAATATATAATAATAGCCACAACCTTTTTTTTGATCAGTTGGATATTTGGAGACGCTATCTGGATGATTGTTGGATGGTGTGGTGGGGTGATCAGTCATATGTGCATGAATTTATTCAATAACTTAATAAGAACAAATGGGTTATTCAGTTTACATTACATATTTAATATCAGGAAATCATATTTCTGGATGATATCATCACCAAACAGGATGACCATACCTTAGAGACCAAGGTACACAGAAAATTTCCAGAATATAATACCCTATTACATGTTTCCAGTCATCATCCTCATCACATCATCAACAACATCCCAAAGTCACAATATCTACATACCAAATGTATTTGTTCTTCTGAACAAAGTTTTCAAACATGCCAGCAGGACCTAACCAACAGATTGCTTACCAGGGGATATCACAGGGATTGTATTTCTCGGACCATAACTCAGGTGGATCAAATAGATAGATCTCAACTTTTAGTATACCAAGATCAGACTGGTCATGACAGCATACAGAAATCACAGCCTATCAGGCTAGTAATCACCTTTGGGGCTAATACTAACAGGTTTAGAAATATCATCAACAACCATTGGGATATTTTGTTGGCTCATGACCAACTGAATGAAATACTTGGTCCCCGATGTTCATTTTCCTATCAAAGAGGTAGAACAATAAACTCACACTTAACCCATTACAAGTGTTATAACCCACCAATTACTCTACAAAAAACTCTATTTGGTGACACATTAACAGGTTGTGTAAAATGTGACTGTAGTGCTTGTCCACACATATTCCAAACTAAGGAATTCACCAGTTGTAATACTTGCAAACTTTACCAAATTAGATGTTTTTGGAATTGCAGTAGCAATTGGGTTATTTATCTAGCCACCTGCATTTGTTCTTCATTTTATGTAGGACAAACATCCAGACCCTTTAGACATCGTATCAGTAAACATTTAAGCGAAATTAGAAGCAAAAGAATTTCAAATGCTCTCTATAACCATACTCTAGTACACAAAACTGCTAAGTTCACATTCACTATCATAGACAAAATACAAATGAATAGAACTTCCAAAGCTGGCTGGCATAATATACTAAATAATAAAGAATCCTCTTGGATAATCAGGCTAGGTGCTCTATTTAAACCAGGCCTGAATGAGTTAAGTTAACTACAGCTTTGGATTGTCAAGTTTTTTGTTTAACTAATGCTTAAACACTCCAATCAACCCATTAAGCCTATTTGGCTAATTTATGCACATATATAAGCAGGCATCAGGGTTTGCTCTAATGTATTGATTTTTTGCACTGAAGAAGGCTTGAACTCTCAGCCAAAACTGGTTTGCTATGGATATTTTTGCTATGGATATTTTATTTATGGAGCTTACCACAATAAAATCTTGAAACTTCTATTTTCCCTTGTGCTGGATTTCATTTTTTGGACTTTGAATATTTAGGCTTGTAAGGGCCTCAGGGCCAATAGCCTAGTAACTTCATATGATCCTATGAATCTATGTGTATGGTCTGACTGCCATAAGATAGTCTTCCCTTGGAGTCAGGATTTACTCTGATTGCCTAAAGGGGATGTGTATCATAAAATTCAATGTTGGTGATCAGTGTTAGGCTAATAGTAAATAAATCCATGCACAAATGGTGTCAGACATCTTGTTTGTCAGACAATACTGGCTATATAAACCATCCACACTGAGCAAAAGTAAAGTCATATGGTAGTCTAACCTAAATCTAAAACAGGGACTTCACCTACAATAACAAAGAAGAAATAGCAGCATTGTAAACTTATATCATAGGTTCATAGGTAGGTACTAGGCTATTGGCCCTAGGGCCTATATAAGCCTAGCCAAAGAGTACCCTGGCTTTTGCCACGCCAGAAAATTATTTTCCTGTGCCCCTGTCAAGCAGAGCCACAGAAGTGATCCCCGGGGTGAATTTCCTATCTCCCATCAATTCCTTAACTAGTATGTTACAAGAATTCCTCAGGAATTCCTCATGTGGGAAAAATGTTACAATTAATTCCTCAGGAATTCCTTATGTGGGAAGGAAGAAAGTAAAAAGAAGCTAGAAATAACAGATAAAAGTTGAGACACAACAGCAAAAGGTAGAAATTCCTCTTAAATTTCAGGTAATCAAAGATGGAAGATAAAGCTTCAGCTTAAAATAGATGATATGGAAAACCGAGAAAAATTAACCTCCATATCATTGTTTAGGTGGTAGACAAAGATGGAGTGAAGGTATTCAAGTCTACCACAGCAGAGATACAGAAGCTGCTGCAGTGACTGGACCTTACTGTGATCAAAAGTGCACACAAGAGGAGCACTAGATTCAAGGCAACTCTCCCTAGGCACTTCATAATACATTTCTAATTGTCTAGGTAGAGATGTAGTCCTCATGAAGGCCAGGGAGCTGAGGAGTACTGACAGTGTTATGGACAACCCAAGAAGGCTTTTCCTAAACTTTAGGGTGGCCATGTTCCAAAAATACAAATCATTTATAAATACATTCAATAAGTTTAAACAATAGCATATAAAGAATATCAAGTATCTTTTAAATGCCCCTGTAAATGTATATGTAAGAAAAGACATTTGAATTCTGATTTTTTGATCAGCTAGAAGAAGCTGTAGAGTATTTGCAGTTCACACACCAGAGAAGCCACCAATGCAAAGCATTGACTGGATAGTACTGCAGCAACAGATGTCACAGGAAACATTGTTCTTCTCCTGGTTCACCTTTACACTCACTGGAAGAGAAAAGGCTCAATAGAGATTCAGCAAAAAAGCAGAAGCTCTTTCCTAATAGCTGGAGCTCATTCCACATGTGGATCTAAACAAACAGGGAAGGAAAATGATTTGCACTTTGTAACCCTAGACTCCAGATAACAAGACCAGATCCAGGGCAAGGCAAACTAGGCTGCTGCCTAGGTTATGGTGCTGGCCTGAGGGCACAAGCATTAAAAACAAAAATTTAACTCACATCCCACATCTCCTGACCCAATTTCCACTCAGCTAGTCTGCTCTGCTCTTCTTTCTGAAAGTTGTTCTCATTGTTCATCACTAATTGAGCCAATGAGACAGAGAGACAGAACCTTTCAGCTTTTAGTATGGAGTCTGCTGAAGTCTGCTGCCTGTGAATTACTCTTGCAGGCTTCATGATTACTGTTGTTGCCATTACCACTGTGGAAGCAGCATGTATACAGGGTAAGCACTGCCAGTGTTTTAATAAGCCCTTGAGGTAAGCAAGCTCCATGATTATTGTTGCTGTCATTACTGGTGAATTACTGAGGAACTGTTGCTACGTGGAAGAGCAATTATGCAAAGTAAGCACTGTCAGTGTTTTGAAAAACTCACTCGAGAAAACAAACTGAAAATAAGAAAAATACGCTAGCCAGAGAATGCAGCACTTCTCAGTTTTTAATTTTGGATGACTGCTTTTGTTAATGAAGTATTAACTTCTTCAAATAAAGCACAATTCACAAACAGTTCTTTAAATAAGGAAGTAATGATCATGTGTTTACCAAGCCTCCTCTGTGATCCAATCACATGATCAGTTTCTTGTTTGAATGTAGTGCCTTCAGGAAGTGTTGCTTCTTTTCTTATTTTTAAGTTAGAAAGCATTTCATTTACTTTATACAACTATATATAAGCATAACTGGTAAGTAAATAGTGAAAAAATAAAATTTGTGAAAAAATGTGTAGCAAATAAAGAAATATTAGAAGTTAATGAATAACATTATTTTACAAATGTCAATGAAAAATGCTGACATGTTGAATTACTTTTTAACTTTCAATTCCCATTCAAAGAATAAGTAATTTAATTTCCTAAAAAATCCCACAACCTTTAAACTTTTACATCTCATCAGAGCCTTTAATTTAAGTACAGGGGCTATAAAGATATAATCATTCAGTCCTGGCCATAAATTGCCATTAAATTTAAGCTCAGTACAGTTCTTGCTTTTCCAGGTTTAGACCAAGGACCTCTGCTCATGTTAGGGCTGACTTTGTCTATAATAGTGAACTTAAGTTCATGTACTGGGTTATTTTTAACATGTTTGTAAAGTAGATTTGTTTCCTTCATTTTTCTGATGACATAAGTATGTTCATATATGTGCTCTTTTAATTTACATTCGGTCTTCCCTATGTAAAACCCAGGACAAGATTGGCAATGGGCCATATAGACTACACCATAGAATTCACAATTGTATTTTCCTTTTATTTTGATAGTTTGTGACTTGATTTTGAAAGATGTTTCAGTTTGAATATATTTACAAAACAGACAATGTCCACATTTGCTCATGTTGCAAGTTTTTTGGGGGGGATTTGTTATTATTCATTGCTTTTAATATGTTCTCCATATTAGCTCCTTTTCTGTATATAGCAATAGTTTTTGTCCTAGTTTTTCATTAGTCACTCTTTCTTCTGATACCAACAGCCAGTTTTTGTTCAAAATCCATTAAATAAGGTTGCTGTCAACTGTGTAGATGGTAATAAAGACATGTTTAAACTATTCTCAAGTTGTTTCACTGAATTTGTATTTGCAGAGATGGGTATGGTGTTCAATTCTGATATTATTTCAGACCTCATATCCAAAATTGGGACAAATTACCTTCACATTTGTTAATCACTTCTTATATAAACTTGTTGATAAATTGGCCAGGGTAGCCATGTCTTTTAAATATTTCTTTCAGTAAGAAACAGTCCTCTAGAAAGACATCTTCCCTTGTAGTCATCCATGCTGCCCTCACAAACTGACCATTTACCACGGCTTTCTTTTGTGTTTGAAAGAAGACATTAGAGTAGGTTGGTTTATGATATATTTGCGATACATGTGTTTTTGTTTCAAAATCTTTTGTTATTAGTGCATATAAGTAGGCTATTTCATTTTGTCCTGTTTTGTGTGTAAATCTTAGGAAATTAGTAGTTATGTTGAGGTCCAAAAAGGCAGATATTTTTTTTCTTTTTCATTATTCCAAACAGTAAAGCTGTCATCCATATAACGAGTGTAAAAGCTGCATGACTCCATAACATTGTTGTTGAAAATAAAGTTTGTTTCCCAGTGGATCAGTCGCCACCCCTTTGTTTTGTAAGTAATACTGACCCTCAAAATAAATTAATTTGTTTCCTAGTGCTCTTACCAGTAGTTCTTCATATAAATTAATCTTTTCTTGTGGAATATTTTTACTTAAAAGGTAGTCAGTGAACCACTGCATTCCTGTATTGTGGGATAATCACTGTATATAAGTCCTTTACATCAATTGTAAGGAAAGTGTCCCTTTCATCAAATTCAAGTTTTTCATTTTGCTCAAGAAATCCCATGAATCTTTACACATGCGTACATCTTGAAGTACTAAGTTCTTAAGTTTATCATCTAAGAATTTCACACAAGAGTACATAATGGATCCTTCACCATTACACAACTGGGTGCAAGGAGGTAACATCTTTGTGGATTCTTGGTATCCCAAAGATAGTTGGCATTATAGGGCTTACTATGTTCAAATAACTGTATTCATCTATACTGATATGTTGTTCAATGAATAAATCATTTAGTTGTCAACTGATTTTTCTTTAGGCAATATTTAATTTGTTTAGTGAGGCTTTTCCATATGTTACATCAGCAAGTATTTTATATCAATGTAGTCAATTTTCTCCATCATGATGAGCCCATCCCCTTTGTCTGGTTTCATTATTCTTATATTTGCTTTTTCCATTTCATCTAGTTTAGCAGTATCTTCCTTTGTCACATTGGGAGGAATTCAATAAAGCCTAGATGAAGTGATTTTACATGTAGGCATAGTGGCGCAGAGCTTACATGGAAGTAAGCAGCCATACAATCCAGTAAACAGAGCAGAGGGGTGTGCACAAGTGTGCAAACACAGAAATGTGCATGGCATGCAAATCACCTAATAAGCTGGTGAACTGCATGCAAATGAGGGTGCTGGAGCAATCCAGCAAGCAGATAGGCAGTCTTGCAGACCCCGTATTGGTGTCTGAAGTGTACACAGAAAATTTCCATGTACAAGCAAATAAAACTTGAACAGGGACTGTAAAAGCCAATTTAGAAGGTCAGAAATTGCATAGTAGACACAGATATGTGCAAAACTATGCCCTGTGTGCCCAAAAAGTAATGCAAAATAATTTGATATAAGTTTTTTTTAATACCCATATTAGACTCCATGTTGGTGTCTGAAGTGTACACAAATTCCATGTACAAGCAAATAAAACTTGAACAGGGGCTGTAAAAGCCAATTTAGAAGGTCAGAAATTGCATAGTAGGCACAGATATGTGCAAACCTATGCCTTGTGTGTCCAAAAAGTAATGCAAAATAATTTGATATAAGTTTTTTTTAATACCCATATTAAGTTTGCATGGCGCACAGCAGTGTGCAAACATGCCGTTATGCAAAAAAAATCTATATTAAAAATTGCAAAAATGGAAAAAAATAAATATGTGACAATAATGCATTATAGGGCCTTGCATGGGGTATGTACAATGGTGGATATCTGTGGTTGCTAAGGAGGCAGACCCTGGAATAGTGCAGTATCCAGGTTGTGTGCACGGATCTGTATGCAAATAAGCTGGGGTTACTGAGAAGCAAAAATGGGTTACCGCGTCCGCAGATAAAATCCATGTAGCCCCAGAACTGTGTTGGTGCCACAGGAGTGCTAGCTGACATCAAAGGGGGGGGGTGTCACTATGTGTTTAAGCACATTGGAGCTCAGCGGTGCCCGTTTGTGAGGCATACCTCTCAGCTAAGCAGGGTGGTGTGTCCAGTGCTCCTAAGCTTGTTTAGCTATTGTGTTTTAGCTGGTTTGACCATGTTTGAGAGTGTTTGTACTGCACGCTGCTCTACTGAGCATGGCCATCAATGGGGGTGTGTCCATTGAGTGGTTAGCATTATTCATATCTGTGGCACGGGTTTGCCCACTGTGCTGCACTGCTTAGCAGGGAAAGCTGTCTAAAAAAAGATATAAAATTACTTGGAAAAGCCAATCATGTATAAATCATTGATGACCCCTATTCCACTTGACCTGGGCCTGTAAAACCCTTCAGTGATGTATGTGGTAGGTGGAATGCATCATAGTTCGAAAATCACACAGGCTGCATCAGCAGCAGAGCACTATAAAGTATGCATGCATGCTATAATCTGATTTTTCCTCCATACTCTGGACCAGTGGAGTACAGACTTGGGAATTTTAACTGAGGGAATGCTAGGGGCTGCTGCAGCTCTGCTACATCTGTATGTGCTAGATGCTGAGGTCAGTGCTGATGCTGATGCTGACAATAGGCCTAGACTGACAAGGAGAAGAGTGTTCAGGTGCAGGTTAACCTACCAGGAGCTACATGAGCTTTAGATTGTAAAGCACTGCAGGGTGGACAGGGACATACTACAGGAACTCACCAAGCTCTGATCCCCTCAACTCAGATCCAGAGCCAACAGAGGGGAACCCATCCCAGTTGAAATAAAAGTATGTGTAGCCCTTAGGATACTAGCTACATTGCTACTGATAATATTAGAATTTATTACAGTTGATAGGTATAAGACATATATTATGTTCAGCATACAGCCGGGAAATGCTTGGACAAAACATCATGGAGGTGTTGGAGTGTTGAAGCAGGTACAGCAGCCAATTGGTTGCAGCACACAAATTCCCAGACTGAAGTACAGGTAGGTCTGTCTTGGAGTCACCTTGAAAGTACTGACAGTCACACTGGGCATGCTTCTACACTTAGCTGACTGGAGCCCATGTCTGATGCCTCATCATCTGCCCAAAGAACTGCTATGTGGAAATATGTCTGTGCATACAAACAGCTATGTATACGTATCTGTCTCTCCCTATCCGCCTCACACATGATTACCCTATCTATCAGTATGTGGCACACACACATATATATATATATATATATATATATATATATAGGTCATATTTATATTGTATTATATATCTACATAGATATATTTATATATATATATATATATATATATATATATATATATATATATATATGAAGAGAGAGAGGGAGAGAGCTACATACATGTGTAGAGTGATTTAAACCCTCCACATATATGTATATAACACAGTCACATAACACACACACACACAGCTACAGCTACATCCCTGATATATATATATATATATATATATATATATATATATATATATATATATATATATATATATATATGTAGAAATATATCTACATGTGTATATGTGTATGGGGATGTACGAAGGTCGACACTTATATGCAGAATGTTGGGGTTATCTGCACCTACACACACAACACAATCTGCCCAACCTCAGACCCTGTGCCTGTGGAATGTCACCCTGTAAACAGACAACGGTGAGCAGGTGGTGTACTGTGCAATGACTTCAATGCAGGACTTGCACAGGCCATATTGCCACAGGTCAATTGTCCACATAGCAAACTGCAACCGGCCAAACCTGACAAAACTGGTACCTGTACACACATAGCAGGGGTATTAACAGGTACCTCACTGCTAGGACACTAGATGCAGTATTACCATAAAGCAGGTTCACTCTGCAGGCCACACATGCTGTGTAATGCAAGGTCACTTTGCGTAGTCCACAAGTACTGTGGCTGCAACCACATGTACAACAGATTTAATTGGTGGCATGTGCAATAAATTCTGCGAGCTATAGTGTGTAATAGTAGGTAGGTAGTAGTTCTAATTTCACTTCAGCCACTGTGTGTATGTGTGTGTGTGTGTGTGTGTGTGTGTGTGTGTGTGTGTGTGTGTGTGTGTGTGTGTGTGTGTGTGTGTGTGTGTGTGTGTGTGTGTGTGTGTGTGTGTGTGTGTGTGTGTGTGTGTATAAATATATCCCCTTGCAGCAGTGAGGACATGGCTGTATGGCTTAGCTCTGTGCAATGGTTATACATTTTAAGGCCCTGTGACTACTTGCCAGCCTCTTCATTGTCCTCCTTTACAAGGCCTGCTGATGTCATCCACCTTAACAGCACAGGATGACAATCTAGCAACACATAAGCACCATGGTACATGCAATATATACTTTGTTCTATAGTTTATACTTCTAGATAGGTAGGGGTTCTAATCGCACAACAGACAACTCTGTGTGTGTGTGTGTGTGTGTGTGTGTGTGTGTGTGTGTGTGTGTGTGTGTGTGTGTGTGTGTGTGTGTGTGTGTGTGTGTGTGTGTGTGTGTGTGTGTGTGTGTTTATATACAAACATATTCCCATGCAACAGTACACATATGACCATATGGGTGTGCAATGATCATGTATTTCACTGTCCTGTGTCTAGCTGCTGGCCCTAAATAGCCCACATTTACCTAGGCATAAATGCTACCCATCACCAGCTACAGTTGTATGTACAGAACACCCAGGTGAAACATATCAAGGGTAGTAGGCCTTCTCACAGGGTATGAATGCATGATTACCCTAATTGCCCCCCCCCCCATTGTCCCTGACACACTGTTCTACACATATGCACCCAGGTAACCATGCATGTGTACAGTTGTACCTTGCTGATGTCATATTTCTGCTGTGCTGCAATGCCATCCTGTGCCACTATACTGGGGCCAAATCTCCATAGCTCAGCCACACAGACCCTTGGAACAGAAACATACACAGTTATGTGAGACACGTCAGTCTGCAACACTACCAGCAGTGTTACATAGGTTCATAGGTGTGTACTAGGTCAACGGCCCTGGAGCCTTTACAAGCCTAGCCCATAGAAGTGCCCTGGCATCATGCCACCATTAGTTCCCAGTGCCTCTATCAAGTAGAGTCACTGGAGTGATCTGCAGGGTGAAATTTCTATTTCCCATCCACTCATCAAGATTTCTCTTGAAAAGGGCCAGTGAGGTGCTCTGCTTATTCCAGAGCATGGGCAGTCTCTGGGTTATGAACCTGTCCCTCCAGCATGTTCTGTTGATTGTAGTAATGAGGTTGAGGTCCCTGGAGTGTGTGGTGTGGAGGGATTGGGATTTCTTTAGGTGTAACATTTCTAACAGGATTGGGTCAGACATGGCTTTGTAAGTCAATCCGAGATCGCCTCTTAATAGATGATATGAGACTGAGAAAAGCTGGAGTTTTTTGAGTCTGTCCATGTAGGGTATGTGTTTAAGGCCTAGGATTTCCTTCATGAGGTACTTTTATGTCCTTTCCAGCTGTTGCAGGTGTTTAATGACGTACATACCAAATGGGGCATTATACTTGATGATTGGTCTAATGAGGGAAGAGTAGAGAGAGATGATGGCCTCTTTCTTCCTGGATGCAAAACCCTTGGTAATGAGATGTGCCACAGAGAAGGACTTTCTGACCACAGTGGCAATATGGTGGTCGAAGGAGAGGTTTCTGTCAACCTGTGTCCTCAGATCTCTTATGACACCTTCAGTGTTCAGTGGGCTATCATCAATGTGGTAATTAGTGGGAACTGAGTTTTTCCCAAAGGGAATGATGATGCATTTTTTGGCATTAAGCTTAAGGCCATGGTTTCGACACCAGTCTTTGGTCTCAGTGAGGCCTTTCTGTAGGATGTCTATATCACTTGGGAAATAAATAATGGCTTCCAGCTTGCAACTGTCACTGAACTTGGTCAGCCAGAGTCCCTCTGTGTTGGCCTGGAATTCTGAGAAGTAGATGCCAAACAGGAGATGACCCGGGACCAATCCCTGTGGGACTCCACCTGTGCCTGGTCAGCAGTCTGACTTGGAGTCTGCTACATTCACACTGTTGGTTCTATCTGTGAGCCAATTTGCAACCCACCTTATGATATAGGGGTTGATGTCTAGTTTGGTGAGTCTATCAATAATTCCTGAGTGGGAATGATATCAAAGGCCTTGGTCAGATCAAGGTAGGCTGTATGAACTGCCTTGCCCTCATCCACAGCTCTGGTGACTGACTCAAAGAAGTCAACCACGTTGAGCAGGCATGATCTACCCTTCACAAAACCAAATCATCATCATGCACATCATGCAACAAAGATACACAAACTGTGATGTGCACCCATGACACATGCCAGCATACAGCACCAGTCATGCCCGTCACAGCTCGCATGGAAAAACACTACCGCACTACAAAACCTACATGTAAAGTAATATAGTCACCATGTGCGTCAGGCACATATTTGCATGTCCCTGTATTAATGGCATGGAATGCAGGGATGTGTCACAGGTATAATCACATGCACAGGGTGTGGTGTGGGGGTGCCAGAGGCCTAGGCTGTGCCAAACAGTTGACAGAATGTGTGTAAGTCAGGAATGGGTGCTGGTTAGGTGGGCCATGGAGAGGTGCCATGTGTGTCTGTTGGTGACCTGCATGTGACAGTGATGTTTGTGTGAGTGCGTGTGCACAGTCAAGCCCCATGCTAGCCCTACATATGTGTATATTGGACAGCTGTAAACCATACATGGCAGAGTGGAAAGTTCATGGTCTCCAGCCATGAACACAGGAACTGGCTCTGCCAAGAGTGGCACTGGCACCACCATGCCCAGGGTCAGGTGTGGTACTAGTAGCTGACAGTGACTGCTGTCTGCTGGGTCTGTGTCTCCCATGGAGCCACCCAGGGCCACGTGCACATGGCCTGCCATGTCATGGTGTGGACAGCACACTCCCTTCTGTGATGCTGGAGGTCCTGCCACTATGGAAGCGTGAGTGTGCATGGCAACATGGACTCTCAGCAGATGGCCTCGCTGACCTATGTCCACATGTCCCATGCCCTACTCCAACCAGATGTTCCAGCACAGACAATGTGCAGTGAAACACTGACAGTGTCTCAGCTCACCGTCTATCCACTACATCAGTGAAATGATTCATGGCATGACCAATGCAGTGGAGGCAGTCATGGATGTCAGACTGTGCTGCATCCATAAACCTGACCATCCATCTGGTGTTGCATTTGGAACATGTCTGTGCCTTCATGATGGACAGAAACATGCCTTGGTTGACCCATGATGAGACACTTATGACAGGTGGTGGATGGGCAGCAGTCCTTCCATAAGCACCCCTGTCAATCTGCTTGTGTTGGACCTCACCAGCTCTCTGGCTATGGCCAGTGTCTACACTCACTGATGCCATAGTTGCCACACTGTCCTGTTTGATGTCACCACACTCTGACTGTCCTACATCTGTGTCCTCAGGGGACTGGGTATGTGTGGGCATACTGACTGTGTGCGGGGACAATGGGGTGGAAGTGGGATGTCAACCCATGGGACAGATTCAGCTGCCGAAAATCCCACCTGTGCCTCACTATGGCCACCATCATCAGAGTCCGATAAAACACTGACATCAGGTTGTGAGGAGGACACACTCCAATCCCCATGTTCAGCTGTGAGGAGGAAGACAAAATAAGTACATTACTACCTGCACTATTATTTATGGTAATCCACACACACACACACACACACACACACACACACACACACACACACATACATGTGAGGAGCCACAACTGCATTACACATTCCACATCTTATTTCAGATCCCATGTACAACACACAAACAGACTACAACATACACAGACAAGACAGACCCTTTATAACATACACAGCAGCTATGCCCAGTTAATGTTGTCAGTACTATATACCTGTGAGATAAGCAACATGTCAGTGTATCTGATAGACCTACACCTACAACACAGTGCACCTTTCTTGAGCATACTATGTCAGTTATAGAATCACTGCCTCAGGTATGTACCATCTCCATACTGTGTGTGAACAGGCATCTATGAGTGATAGCCTCCTGTATAGTAAGTTGCATAGTCCTTTTCATAAACAAGTACAAATGTGTTACTGCTCCTGCAATTGCACAACTGTGATTACCCATTCAATGCACTTCAGTTAACCCCTCCAAAATTGAATATACAACTAATGTACTCTGGCAAAGCATAACGGTTGTGCCTAGGGTAAAATGGTAGCCCTTAGTATTCTTAGGGTGTATATATGATCCGTAAAACAAAAGTATCACACTTACCAGATACAGGACCTTGCACTCCAGCCACACCTGACAGACCTATGGAAATATGAGGGAGAGGTATTGTCAGCAATAACAAATGTGGCATTGTTACAGGGTAATATGTGCATATATCAACATGTACAGTAGCTAATGTGATACTGCCAACATTGTTGACATTCTGAGTATGTGTGCACAACTGTGTGTTAAAACCAAACGCCTCCCAATGCAAATAAACCTGACACCCGTGTACTGGTATGCAGAGACTGATACAATGACAAATACAGTATTACAGTGATGAACATAGGAAGCTTACTTGGATGTGCCATATCAGATTATTGGGTTGGCTATCTCACCTGCATACATTTGCGGACAGTATATATGCAGTCTACAGCTATTACACTGTTATACTTGCCTGCAGCACTGTACTCCTGAATGCATATAGCTGAAGTGCACTGGTTAACACAAGACAATCCTGATATACACAATATACCATGGGTGTGCTTGCTATAGCTTCATATATTATTGCAGAACAGGTATTATACTTCATTTGTTGTAACACAGGTGTGACTCTACAGTTATTGAACAACACTCTATATGAAATATACCTTAAGACAGGGACTGGTCTTGTTTTGTGTCATTTTTCAAGAACAGTTGTCATATTCGATTTCATGCAGAACAGCCCTACTTACACACAGATTGCACAAAACAGCTTTATTACTGGTACCTTCATGCAGTTACTGCTGTAGTTTCACATTTTTATTGCACAGCACTAGTTCTACTGCAGGTGTTGTAATACACCTGTAATTCCACAGTTATCACAACTGAAACTTTATTTCATTTATGTTATCAAGGTTAATGCTTTACTCTTCCCTGCTTACTGCAGTGCATTTGACAGTGGTCACTTACTGCAGTCTAGGTGTATGACCACATTAATTGCAATACAATCAAAACTGTATATACCTACTGACAGTTAAAGCTTTACTCTTTCCTGCTTATATAACTATATGATTATATGACTATACATCCATCTTGACTCTCCATCCCACTAAATTATATATATATCAACTCCATGGTCAGACTACAGTGGAGAAAAAAAAGCAACATCTCCCAAAAGTACATCACTGGTTCACATAATACAGCATACTATTACTAAGTGTATCATAATATTAAAATTCAACAAAGAGAATGTCAATCATGCATGACTCAGTGAAATGTATGCAATGTGAGCTATACTCAATAAGATATTAATGAAGTGTATGCAGTGTGAGCTATACTCAATAAGACATTAATGAAGTGTATGCAGTGTGAGCTATACTCAATAAGATATTAATGGGGTTCCTATCAGCAGACCAAAGATGCATGTTTTCGAATGCGTCTTGGTCGAACTGACAAAACTGAAACTGCAAAATATCGAAGCGGCATGTAAGCGAATTCTTTCCCTGGGAAAGAATTCGCTTGGCCTCTTTGGTACTTTGAAATTTTCTCCACTGTAGTGTGGTCTCAGAGTTGGTATATTTAAGTAGGGGGTGTGTGGGCACAGCCCTCCATGTCGGGGGATGTGAGGGATGAAGCCCCCCACTTAATCTCATGTTTTAATGTGCTTTTTTTTTTTTTTTTGTTGGAACAGTGATTTTTTTCCCTTGGAAAAAAATCGCTGTTCTGACAGTTCGGTTATGTAAGCTTTCGCTTACATGGGGTTGATTAATCACCGTTCGCTTACCTAAGCATTCAGTGACCTAATACAGACCCATATTAATGAAGTGTATGCAGTGTGAGCTATACTCAATAGGACGTTAATGAAGTACATGGAGTGTGTGCTATACTCAATAAGATATTAATGAAGTGTATGCAGTGTGAGCTATACTCAATAAGATATTAATGAAGTGTATGCAGTGTGAGCTATACTCAATAACATATTAATGAAGTGCATGCAGTGTGAGCTATACTCAATAAGAGATTAATGAAGTCCATGCATTGTGAGCTATACTCAATAAGATATCAATGAAGTGTATGCAGTGTGAGCTATACTCAATAAGACATTAATGAAGTGTATGCAGTGTGAGCTATACTCAATAAGATATTAATGGGGTTCCTATCAGCAGACCAAAGATGCATGTTTTCGAATGCGTCTTGGTCGAACTGACAAAACTGAAACTGCAAAATATCGAAGCGGCATGTAAGTGAATTCTTTCTCTGGGAAAGAATTTGCTTGGCCTCTTTGGTACTTTGCCATTTTCTGCACTGTACAAACCGCTGCTGACACTCGTATAAGGAATGGAACTGGATACAAATAGTTCACAATAAATGCTATAATCCACAAAGCGATTGATATGAAGCTTCACCAACTGGAATCATAAGTGGAACGCCACAAGAAATCGTCGCTCACTGAAACTGTTAGTGGTTTAAAAACTTTTTTAATCACCATACAAAACGTTAAGCGCTTTCACTCGTACACCACGAGCTTCCTCAGACCAATCTGAATAGTCTGTCATTCATTTTTAAATATACCAAATGGCGCCAAAACAGTAATGTCCTTAAAGCTACAGTGCTTGTTCCCTAAATATAAATTTAATATCTCTATAATACAAGTATAACTATTACATATAAAAATATGTTAGGTTAAAATTATAAAATACAAGATGTGTAAGGTTATATATAATTGTTTGTTATTTATATGTATCTAAAACTTCACCTTATATCAAACCAATGTTGAATGTATATTAAAAAACATTGTACTAACATATTGTAACACAAAGGCTCTAATATGGGTCCACTGACGTGTGTCCATCCATATATAATGTGATTAATGATACTTTGCAATAATGTATTGCAACATATGAACAGTGTAAAAAATGTAAATATAAAACATGTAAATATAAAACAAAAAGGTCTAAGCCTTTCATCAACTTTTTATCATCAATAATGGCTTAACAGTAATGTAATCATTTATACCAGGCCACGTCATTGCATCAGTGTAAATTTGCCACCAATATTCCCTATATGCCAAAATATTTTTTAAGTTGCCCCCTCTGGGATTTATCTTGACTCTTTCTAAGATTGCAAACTTAAAAGAATGTTCAGTGTCTACTGCACTGATATGTTTATATAAGGCATTTTTCACATCTTTAGCTCTAATGCTATAAATGTGTGAATAAATCCTTTTCCTAAATTGTCTTTCAGTCCTGCCTATGTAATATGCAGGACAAGTGTTACACTTGGCTATATAGATAATCAAACTAGTTTTGCAATTGCCTTGTGTAGGACTAATTATAGTATTGTTTACATTGTCCAAAGAAATAATCTTGTCTTCACAAATATATTTACATTGTCTGCATGCTCCACATTTATTAGTGTGTTTCTCTTTTGCGGTTGCTTGTGTATGAGTATTTTCTAACAAATGTTTCAGATTCTTCCCCATTTTATAAACAAAATGTGGTTTAGATCCCAGAATTTTTTGTACATCATCATCCATTAAAATAATTTGCCAATTGTTGGTTAATATATTTTTTACTTGGCATGAGAACGGACCATATTGTACTATACATGCTCTCTTAAAATGCAAGTCATTCACTTTGGTAATACTTCCTTCTGTTCCTAATGTAGTCTCACTGCCTGCATATTTAAGTCCTAAAAGGGGTGTGTATTTATGTCCCCACTCTTTTAGAATGTATATTCCTGTGTCATACATCATACGTTCATCATATCCCCTCTCTCTAAATAGCCCAGTTATAAATTTCAACTCTTCTTCAGTATCCTTTCTATCAGATGTCATTCTCAAAGCCCTAATAACTTGCCCTTTGTAGATGTTATATTTAAGTTTCTTAGGGTGGTTACTATTGTAATCCAAATAAGAGTTAGAAAAGGTGGTTTTCCTATTGATCTTTGATTTAAAATGTTCATCTTCTAGGGAGACGAACGTATCTAAATACGCTACCCCGTTGTGGCTACATTCATAAGTGAATTTCAAAAAATCACTGGATTCATATAATATATATATAACCTTACACATCTTATATTTTATAATTTTAACCTAACATATTTTTATATGTAATAGTTATACTTGTATTATAGAGATATTAAATTTATATTTAGGGAACAAGCACTGTAGCTTTAAGGACATTACTGTTTTGGCGCCATTTGGTATATTTAAAAATGAATGACAGACTATTCAGATTGTTCTGAGGAAGCTTGTGGTGTACGAGTGAAAGCGCTTAACGTTTTGTATGGTGAGTAAAAAAGTTTTTAAACCACTAACAGTTTCAGTGAGCGACGATTTCTTGTGGCGTTCCACTTATGATTCCAGTTGGTGAAGCTTCATATCAATCACTTTGTGGATTATAGCATTTATTGTGGACTATTTGTATCCAGTTCTGTTCCTTATACGAGTGTCAGCAGCGGTTTGTACTGCCATTTTTTATCTTTCAAGTGTACCACAAACGCTGAGTTCAGGAGTCGATTTTCTGCACTGTAGTGTGGTCTCAGAGTTGGTATATTTAAGTAGGGGGTGTGTGGGCACAGCCCTCCATGTCGAGGGATGTGAGGGATGAAGCCCCCCACTTAATCTCATGTTTTAATGTGCTTTTTTTTTTTTTGTTGGAACAGTGATTTTTTTCCCTTGGAAAAAAATCGCTGTTCTGACAGTTCGGTTATGTAAGCTTTCGCTTACATGGGGTTGATTAATCACCGTTAAACACCTAAGCATTCAGTGATCTAATATAGACCCATATTAATGAAGTGTATGCAGTGTGAGCTATACTCAATAGGACGTTAATGAAGTACATGGAGTGTGTGCTATACTCAATAAGATATTAATGAAGTGTATGCAGTGTGAGCTATACTCAATAACATATTAATGAAGTGCATGCAGTGTGAGCTATACTCAATAAGAGATTAATGAAGTCCATGCATTGTGAGCTATACTCAATAAGATATCAATGAAGTGTATGCAGTGTGAGCTATACTCAATAAGACATTAATGAAGTGTATGCAGTGTGAGCTATACTCAATAAGATATTAATGGGGTTCCTTATCAGCAGACCAAAGATGCATGTTTTCAAATGTGTCTTGGTTGAACTGACAAAATTGAAACTGCAAAATGTCGAAGCGGCATGTAAGCAAATTCTTTCTCTGGAAAGAATTTGCTTGGCCTCTTTGGTACTTTGCCATTTTCTGCACTGTAGTGTGGTCTCAGAGTTGGTATATTTAAGTAGGGGGTGTGTGGGCACAGCCCTCCATGTTGGGGGATGTGAGGGATGAAGCCCCCCACTTAATCTCATGTTTTAATGTGCTTTTTTTTTTTTTTGTTGGAACAGTGATTTTTTTTCCCTTGGAAAAAAATAAGAAGTTATGTACCTACCATAACGTTCCATGTTAGTTGTCTTCTTCTCGCCTTCTTTCTTGCTGGATGGGTTCGGAGCCAATCCTCGGCTCCGTCTCAGCCAATACTAAAGCTCGAGAGCTAATTCCACCGGCTCGAGGCTCCCCTATATCCCACAATGCTAGGCGGTAACTACTCAGATCTCGTTTGATAGCTATACCAAGCAATCCTAGTCTTCATAGAATGGAGTAGGGAAACCCACCTCAAAACAATCTGCGTAAAAAAAATATCGCAGACCACAGCAAGGATAAAGAGGTGGAAGAACGTGTGGGAATGACAATTTCCAGAGGAAGAACACAAACTGAATTCCTGTTGGTCTGTCCAGGCTTGGGGGAAGGAGGGTGGGTCGCAAGAAAGAAGGCGAGAAGAAGACAACTAACATGAAACGTTATGGTAGGTACATAACAATGTTAAGTTGTCAATCTCGCCATCATTCTTGCTGGATGGGACCACGTCCCTAGCACCTTATCCCGGGTGGCCTATCGGAACAGACTCTTGAGAACAGTGGAACCAAAAGTGGCACGGCTTCTGGAAACCATGTCCAATTTGTAATGTGAAATGAATGTATGAGGAGAAGCCCAGGTGGCTGCTGCACAAATGGAATCTATTGGCAGCCTATCCTGAAAAGCTACGGATGTAGCTAATGCCCTAGTTGAATGAGCTCTAGGTTTTGAGGGTACTTTTTGATGTCTTATCTCATAGATGAAGGTAATTGTAGAGGTGAGCCATCTAGAGAGGGATACTTTAGTAACTGGAAGGCCCAATTTCCTTCCGCATATGACAGAAACAATTGATTAGATTTCCTGAATTGTTTAGTCCTGTCTAAGTAATATCTAAGTTGGCGATGAACATCCAAAAATGTAGCTTTTGTTCCGACCTGTTTGAATAGTTAGGGAAAAGAAGGGAGATCAATAGTTTGGTTTAGGTTTATTTGAGAGGAAACTTTAGGCAAAAAGGATGGATTAGTATGGAGGGATACCCGTCTTTGTGAAACACTAAGTAAGGAGGACGACTGCACAGAGCATGGAGTTCAGATACCCTTCTGCTGAAGTTATAGCTACCAGAAAAAGTGTCTTCCAAGAAAGCAACTTCAAAGAACATGAAGCCGGGTTCAAGGGGAAGAATTAAAGATGCCAGAACCAAGTTCAAATCCCATTGAGGCGGGGATCTTTGATTGGAGGTTTGAGAAGAAATACCCTTAAAAAGGCTTTACAGAGTTTGTGAGCCATGATGCTAGACTCTGAAACACCAACATGAAAATTTGATATGGCAGCCAATTGAACTCTAATGGTAGATGCAGAAGATCCTAAATGAAAGAGTTCTGCTAGAAAGTCTAGAATAGTCTGGATAGGTGCAGTAAAGGGATCTATGTTTCTTGATGTTGCCCAAAAAGAGAAGCGTTTCCATTTGCTAGTATAAATCTTCCGGGTAGAAGATTTATGAGAGGCTATTAAAATATCTCGGACCGAGCGAGATATTGAGGGAAGCCTGGCTAAGGTTGGAATCAGAGAAACCACGCTGTGAGGTTTAGAGAAGGCAGAGATTGGTGCAGCTGACCCGATTGGTGGGTTATCAGATCTGGTACTGGGTCCAGATGCCAAGGCTGCTCCAAAAGGTAACGATGAAGAAAGGGAAACCATATCTGTCGAGGCCAGTAAGGGGCAATGAGGATCATTGTCACTCTCAAGGTGATGGCTTTCTGAACTAGTTGAGATATCAGTGGAAAGGGGGGAGTCCCCAGGGCCAATCGTGGACTAGAGCATCTCTGGTGGGATGGCCTGGTAACGGGAAGAGAGTGAAGAAGTCGTGACACTTGCTGTTTTGGGGAGTAGCAAAAAGATCGCAGCAAGGCTGGCCCCATCTTAGGAATACTTCTAGAACTGATTTCTTTAGAGACCCCTAATGGGGCATGAGAATTGCTCTGCTCAATTTGTCTGCAATAACGTTGGATTTCCCGGGAATGTGTGTTGCTCTCAGAAAACGCTGAGAAGAGATCGCCCATTGCCAAAGTCTGAGTGCCTCTCAACATAAAGGGTATGATCTGGTTCCGCCTTGTTTGTTGATGTACCACACTACGGACATGTTGTCCGTTTGAATTGCAACAGTCCCAGTGGGAAGAGAGTTGTGAAGGGCTTGCAACGCTAAGAGCATTGCTCTCATCTCTAAGACGTTTATGTGCAAGTGGCACTCGAAAGGTTGCCACGTGCCCTGGACTGTCCTGCCCTGATAATGCCCCCCCCACACCCGATCAGGGAGGTGTCTGTTGTCAACGTGGCGACTGGAGGGGGGGGGTGAAGGGTCTTCCTCGGAGAAGTTGAGGTGATGTGATCCACCAAGACAGATGATTCTTGCATGATTGAGTTATCAATATGGTATGGGACATCGGGAGCTGTTGAAAGGACCATTGAGTAAACAGCATCCATTGGAGGAGCCTCATATGAAAGCGAGCTAAGGGGAGAAGGGGAATAGCTTCTGCCATGAGTCCTAGCACCTTCAAAACTAATCTGGCTTTGACTTTGTTGCATTGTAAGAGAAGGGAAACTTGGTTCCGAATGTCTGACACTCTCTGCTCTGTGAGTCTGGCTGAAAGATTGAGTGTGTCTAAGGTGGTGCCTATAAAGGTAATAGATTGACAAGGCGACAAGGCAGATTTTTTGAAATTTATTGAAATGCCTAGAGCTTGGCAAGATTGGATGGTGAAGTCCCTGGATAGAAGAAGCTGATGTTTGGTGGTGGTGGTAAGGAGCCATTCGTCCAAATATGGAACCACCTGGAATCCTTGACATCTCAAGTGAGCCGTGACCACTGCCATGCATTTGGTAAACACACGGGGGGCTGCAGTGAGACCAAAGGGCAGGGCCCTGAACTGGTAGTGACTGGCTCCCAGCCTGAAGAGGAGATATCTCCTGGAGTGTCTGTTCATCTTGATGTGGTAGTACGCGTCCTGAAGATCTATCGAGCACATCCAATTGTCCTGACCCAAGAAGGGTAGAATGGACTGTAGCGTGACCATCCATAATTTTGTTTTCCTGACATACTTGTTTAAGTAGCTGAGATCCAGTATGGGTCTCCAGTCCCCTGTTTTTTTTGGTACCAAAAAGAATTTGGAGTAGATTCCGGATCCTTGCTGGTCTGCTGGGACTGATTGGATAGCTCTTTTTGATAGCAGCTTTGAAATTTCTAATGCTGCTTGTTCCCTTAGACCGGGTGGAACATCTGGAAGGGATCTTTTGGGATGGGATGGGATGTGAACAAAGGGAATTTTGTAACCCTCGGATATGATCAACTGTACCCATTTGTCTTAAGTAAGGGAAAGCCAGGCTTTTGGGTACAGGGATAATCTTCCCCCGACTGCCTCCGAAGGTGGACAGCCGGGCAGCCCCTCAGGGATGCTGACAGGGTTTGTCAGAGAACATTTCTCTGCTACCCTGGTTTTGCGGACCTCCTCTGCCTCTAGGGCAGCATCTATTATTATTCCCCCCTCTGCCTCTAGAGGGGAATCGGCCTTGTGCATCAGATGAGACTCCTGGGATTGTTTATGAACCACATCTTTCCTCCCTCTGACCTTTGGGATAGGGTCTAGAAGGGTAGAAAACGGACTCCACGGCAGAGAGAGTCTTACCTTCTACCTCGCACCTGGTCAATGTATCCTTCACCTGTGGACCAAACAAGGATGATCCATCAAAGGGAGAATTGGTGAAAGACGCCTTGAAAGGGTCCGCAAAGTTACATAGCCGCATCCAGGCGTGATGTCGTAAGGCAACACATGTGCCTGCGGCTCTACTCGCCCCATCTGCAGCATATGATATCAGCCACATGGAGGAGTTAACGATGGAATTCAGGGTTGCCAACTGGGAGTTCATTGTGTCTTTGAACCCCTCAGCTGTAGGATCCTTTATCAGTTCACCCATATCCTTGAGTAAATCTCTCTGGAGACGAGTGAAGTGGCATAAGTAATTCAGCGAACGCATCGAAAAAGTCGCTGATGAGAACATCCACTTGCCGTACCTGTCCATGGTCCTAGATTCCTTATTAGGAGGATGGACAGGAACCGAAGGATCAGCTAACTCCTTCTTAGTGGCCGCAGCCAACACCATGGCATCAACAGGGACACCTTTGGATAAAAAATCTTTATCTCTAGGGGCAGTAATAAATTTAGATGGTCTCCTCGGGGTGGGGTCCACTGAATCAGGAGCCATCCAAGCCTTCCTTGCCACCACTTCCATAAGGGGGTCAAAGGGAGGGGACACCCAGGAGCTAGAAGGGTGAGAGCCAAATGCCTCAAGATACACTGACTCATCCTCCGAAGGGTTGAGGGCTGGCCAGTTCCCCCTCTGTTTCAGGATCTCAAGGATGTCAGCAAAGGAGACATCCTCAGAGGGGGATCGAGGGGAACCTTCGGATTCCTCTAAGTCAGAGGTGATAGACTCAGGGGAGTCGATGTGCTTCCTCTTGCACTGCCTCTTCCTTGGGGGATCTCCTGCCGGGTTAGGAGAGGCCTCGGAAGAGGAGGAAATTCCCAATGGGGAAACTTGAGGAGTTGGCTCTCTGTGGTCTAAGACAAGGGGGTGAGTAGAAATCACCTCAGGCACTGTAGATGGGGGGGGCTGAAGGAGCCGACTGTGGGGCAGAACCGGGTTCTAGCATGCTCCGCATGACCTCGAAGGCACCCCTGTCAGGCAAGGCCAGAGGGCCCCGCTCCAAAGAGACAAGAACCTCCCCCGGCACCGACAGGGACGGCTCCGAAGCCGATGTCGGAGCCGAACTCACCAACGCCGAAGCCCCGAGAGGGAGAGTGGGGTCGGACAAGGGTCCGATGCCACTCGGAGCCGACGAGGGAAGCCCGGTGCCGAGATCCCTCCAAGGAGGAGATCGGAGCAGATGACGGAGCCAAAAGGGAAGGTATTGGATCCAATGCACCGACAGCCATGGCTCTGACAAGCCCTGGCTCCGAACTCAAAGGAGTCAGAGGAGGAATGTACTGGGGAATGGAAATAGCCACTGACTGGTGAGTCGGGCTATGCAACATTTGGGCCAGTGCCTCGGACTTGAGAAGTCTACTCACTACCCTTTGCAAATCATGGTCAGATAACCTGGAAGACCATGAGGAATGAGTTTTATGGCTCCGTTCAGAAAGGAGAGGGGATCCTGGCGCCGAATGCACGGAGCCAATAGAGGGGGATCTGGACCTCTTCCTAGACTGTGGCTTCGATAAAAGTATCGGAGCCGACGGAGTTTTATCAGCCTCAGCTCCAGCCGGAGCTGAGGTAACAGTATGAGGCTTGGAAACATCGGCTCCAGCTGGAGCCGATGTCGAAGCCGACTTAGTCTTTCCAGCAGTCGACTCTGGAACCGGAGCTGACTGTGTGGAAGTTTTGGAAGGCTTCCCCGACACAGACTGAGTCGGGGGGCCTTCAGGCTTTAATAAGCCCCGCAAGATTAGTTTGTTCTTGTGTTCCTGCAGGACTCTAGGGCTAAAACCATGACAAACAGCACAAGAGTCGTGCAGGTGCACAGGTCCCAGGCAATACACACAAGAAGTGTGACCGTCTGTCAGAGACATTTTCTGACAGCACGAGTCACACTTCTTGAAGCCTGAGACCTTGCCTTTTGACATTGTGAAAAAAGGAGTGCCTGACACAACACAAACACACTACAGACACACCCTTTACAGAAAAAATTATTAAATTATTAAATTAAATTAGTAAGGCTAAAACAAGCCACAAACACACACACACAAGCCCTTAACAGAAAAAAGGGACAACTAATTTAGTCACTAATGGACTGGGGGAAGGGTAGGGGCCGAAGGCCTACAAGATAAGGGAAGAAAGGGAAAAAGGACTCGACAAACAGGGGTCGATTTATCTAATATACTTAATTAAACTAAAGGTTAGGGTATGACAACAAAAAGGGGGTTTAAGAAGTACCTAATAAGGTAAAAGTCTAACTCACCTGCCTGAGCCGGTAGAAAAGCACCTCGTGAGCTATAGCGGCAAACGAAATCTGAGTAGTTACCGCCTAGCATTGTGGGATATAGGGGAGCATCGAGCCGGTGGAATTAGCTCTCAAGCTTTAGTATTGGCTGAGTTGGAGCCGAGGATCGGCTCCTAACCCATCCAGCAAGAATGAAGGCGAGATTGACAACTTAACATTCGCTGTTCTGACAGTTTGGTTATGTAAGCTTTCGCTTACATGGAGTTGATTAATCACCGTTCGCTTACCTAAGCATTCAGTGATCTAATATAGACCCATATTAATGAAGTGTATGCAGTGTGAGCTATACTCAATAGGACGTTAATGAAGTACATGCAGTGTGTGCTATACTCAATAAGATATTAATGAAGTGTATGCAGTGTGAGCTATACTCAATAAGATATTAATGAAGTGTATGCAGTGTGAGCTATACTCAATAACATATTAATGAAGTGCATGCAGTGTGAACTATACTCAATAAGAGATTAATGAAGTCCATGCATTGTGAGCTATACTCAATAAGATATCAATGAAGTGTATGCAGTGTGAGCTATACTCAATAAGATATTAATGAAGTGTATGCAGTGTGAGCTATACTCAATAAGATATTAATGAAGTGCATGCATTGTGAGCTATACTCAATAACATATCAATGAAGTGTATGCAGTGTGAGGTATACTCAATAAGATATTAATGCTCCTAAGAAGGAGTTTTACATGCAGTTATATCCTGCGCCACATCTGGCTTCAATAGTAGAAAGACAGAAATTCCCTGAGAGCATTCAATATATACAAATATGGGTGAATGTGGCACTTGGAATAAACTCATTTCCACTGGGGAGATAGTCCAGACAAAAATTCCCTTTATGGTGGAAAATTCCCAGGGCCAGATGAGATTTCTATATATATATTTTTTTTTATAAAAATTCACGAAGGAATTAGGATTGCAGTTGCTGGCAGAATAGAGGATCTCGGGTATTAATGCTTTTTGCAAAAGTGATAGACAAGGGATCTCTGCTATACTCATCCAGCATTGCCTCTATTGTTTCTTTCCCAAAAATGGAAAAGAAATCCTAGCTTACCATCCAGTTACAGAGTTGTCCACTAAAACTAAAGCTTTCCCTGGATACTGGCAGGTAGATTATAAAGTGTAATTCCAAAGCTTACTAAATTATCACTATGGGGTTTTATAAATGTGACAGAAGGTAGTGCAACCTTATTATAAGGCATTATGCACCTTTTATGATCAAGCTAGCACATACAAATGATGTTCCACTCAATTTCTACTTTTTCTACTTTTTAGAGTGGCCATTCAGCTGTGCACATTATCCCTTTCACTGATCATTTTTACAATTTAAATGTTAAGTATTTATATACAAACCTGCCACAGCAATTTGGGGTTGAAGTTTGCAGGAGGGGATACCATAATGGGGAAGTGATTTACAGATGGCTATGCTTTCTGGCTGACAGATGCTGTTAGGTCCATTCCTAAGGATATAAGTTTCACCAGGACTGGAGATTAAGAAGGGAGTGCAGTTTAGAATATGGGATGGGGTGGATGGTTGTTTGAATAAGTTCAGTGGGATCTAAAGCTAATAGAAATTTAACAATGCCATTTCAGCTGTGATCCATGGTGTGAAGGTTGAAGTCATCCAGGATGATTAGATATTTGTAGTTGGGTGAAAATGAAAAACATTTTATGAATGAGTATAAGTAGATGACTAATACATTCTGAGGAGCTCTAAATGAGCACCTAACGTGTGCTTCTCTTGCTTATCCATAGGTGTACATGGTGCTAGCAGATTATAGGTGTTGTAGGAACTTGGTGCCAAGAAGGTGACTGTAATGGGAACAATATCCTGGACCCACAACACATTACTTGATGTAAGAAGATAAGCTGGTCTGCAGCACCCTTTACATGTGTCACATCAATGCCCATTGGGAATTCCTTCCACCCCCACCAAATCACATGAAACTCCATCTGCAAAGCTGCTTGTATCATTAGCCAAACTTCCTCCATAACACACATGCTGTCTTAGGTCTGGGGGGACTTATTCATACTTTTTGGGTGCATTCATTCCCAGAACTGAATGCATGGGTTGTTCAGCCCAAGTGACTGTACCTTGAGCCAAGCATTTGCAGAAGGCCACGTTGACTCCTTATGGACCTGTAGTGACTCTACTCACTATAGCTCCACTCATCAGCTTCATCATGAAGACATCTAATGAAGACTGACAGGGTGGCTTTACACATACCTTTTAACATTAACCTTATCGGTACTTGCCTGCCATCTTTACTAAGTTCTCTGCTATTGCTATTTATAATCTTTATCATTTCACTAGCCATACAGTGACACATTTTATCACTAGTACTCTGAGCTTGTCTACTCCAACTTACTTTTACATGCTGAAGTCAAAATGTGTTATCAAGTATCCTGCAAGTGCAGTCAAAATGTTATCATGCAAATACATTCATATTAATTTATTAAAATAAAATAAAAATACCTCGTACTCCAACTTCTATAAATTAGTGGGTTTTACTACTTATATCTGGAGGCATTCACCCAAACCCTCAGCCAGTGGTAAAGAATATTATAATGGATTTAGATATAAAGCTAAAAATAGATAGGTCACTAAGGTTATCTATAGCTAGCTTTTTGAGCCATGAAAGACCCAATCCTATTTGAATTCCCATTTCTGTGCAAAACCAGTGTGCCTCTACAAACTCTTCAATAGAGACCTAAATTTATACCAAAATTTAAACAAGGCTCACTGGAGTGATAGGTTCCTGATATGGCATACTCCCAGCCCATGGAATAATTTGCTCCTGTGGGTCATATAAAGAACTACTTTCGCTACCTTTAAAACTAATCTTGATTACTGGATGGTTAGACACAAATTTGCTCCAGGGTTATCATGTAAGGCCCTGCACATTTTGGGAGGTAAGTGGTATTAAGTGCTTCACAAGGGTGTCAAGCTGTTAAGTTTTTCTGCTTAATGGAGTATATGGTTAGACATTTTATGGTTCTCACAATCACTTGTCTAGTATTATTTGTCTGGTCCTTTCTTCTTGTCATCTGCTTCATATCATCACCATCTAACATTCCTACAGACTGGGGCCAACTTCATTGCTTTTCTAGTACCCATCCTAATTAATCATTCAAGCCAAGGAAGGTTATTTCCCTGCCATCAGGAAACAGGTCCTGTTTGTACCCTTCCATAAAGGTAAACCCTCTGTAGCCTTAAATAGTAATTGGGCCACTGCAGTCATGTTACTGCTTTCTAAATTACTGGAAAAGTATTCTTATCTTCAACTGCTTTTATATCTTATCAGCTCATACTTAATAAAAGCCATGCAATATGACTGCAGACTAAAACATTGTAGCAATGCTGCTCTTTTGCACATGGTAAATCACTATGCAATAAGCTTAGCAATGGCTAATATGTTGTTATACTCTTTTTGGATTTGTCAAAGGGTTTTGACACTGTATCATACTAAACTCCTTAGTGTCCTTTCTTCATATAGACTTACTTCTAGTACTGTTAGGTGGGTTATTTGCTGTCTTGTCCACAAATAGCTATCAGCAAGATGGACCAGGGCCATTTCCTGATCTCTCCTACTTGACCTTGGAGTATTACAGCACTCTGCTGTCAGTTCTCTCCCAAGTACATTATCTGTTAATGATATGGTCAATCTTTTTTGGAGAATTACAGCTCATAAAATGTGCCAATGAATTTGTTATCCTCCTTCCCTATTTTTCTCCCTCTGCTATCAGTTCTAAACCTCAAAACAACTTTCTTTCTTTACAGCTCTGGCTCAGTTGTATGAGTCGTTACTTTAACATTAATAAAACCAGCCCCAGGATTCACTAATCTTCCGTGTAAGACTAAATTAGTCTTATACGGAAGAGCCAGTCTAAGAGTAAGATGGCAGCATGCCATGCATATTAATGAGGGCACGCTGCCTCAACTCTAAGGCTAACACGGAGCGTGCACGAGTGCAGGGGGCATGTCGGACTGCAGAGCAGTCCAAAAATCCACGCCCCTGCAAGTCTGACATTCGGGAAATGCCTACTTACATGAGCGAGTCTGCTCAACTGTGTACATATCCAACACTACACTCCCCCACATTCTAAACCCCTGTACAATTATAAAATATAAAACATTTTTTTATTATTATTTCCGATATAGTTGCCCGTATTTGCGCGTGTTTGCGCGGGTTTGCCCATTGCTTAGCTACAGTTAGTAGTTTAGACACCGAAGAGGATAATAAGAAAGTTATATGCAAATTAAGTGAAATAGCGGTAGCATAGTGGTAGATCCTTTGCACAAAGAGGAGGCATTCCCGGTTCGAGTCCCACCACTGGCCCTTCTATTTTCTGTTGGAAATCTGTATATAAAAATAATTCCTGACATTTAACATTTAAATTTTTGTAAAAAGCATTGAAATGGCCTGTGTAGTAGTGAATGATTTATATGTATATATATGGTTCCCTATCAGAAGCCTGAAACACTATAAGCCTGAAAATCAAAATCCTGAAAACTATAGACTGAAAGTTCAAAATCCTGAAAGACCAAAATCCTGAAACTCAAAATCCTGAAAACACAAATAATGCTAATATGTCACTATAAAGACACGAATATCTACCAACTGACCCTGACCCTAACCCTAACCCTAAGGTCTGTCACTATTGCACACTCACCTGACTAAGGCCTAACCTAACTCACTTAAACTGCCCCTAACCCAATATTTGTCACTATTGCATACATGCCTAACCTGCGCCTAACCTAATCCCTAACCTAACATAAAACCAACAATTACCTGAACGCATGACCCAACACCACAGGGCTAACAATAGCAAAGCCACAATGGTCCCAAGTATGTCCATTTTGTGTTTTCAGGATTTTGTGTTTCAGGATTTTGGTCTTTCAGGATTTTGAACTTTCAGTCTATAGTTTTCAGGATTTTGATTTTCAGGCTTATAGTGTTTCAGGCTTCTGATAGGGAACCGTATACATATATATATATATATATATATATATATATATATATATATATATAAAAAGGTGTAATGGTTATGCATACTGATGGATGCATAAGTAACGCATCTTAAGCAATGTGAAGCACTGCTAAGCAAAGTTTACCAGTAGTAAGCAGATTTAAATGTAATTTGTCTTAGCTAATCACTGCGTTAACTAACGCAATGTCTTTGCGAGGAGCTGCGCATCACGCCAACTAGCGCAAACAGAACATGTTTGCGTGGAGTTGCACTCCACGCTAACCAGCGCAACGTCGGGCAACGTCGAGCAATGTAGAGCAACGTTGGGCAACGCAGAGCAACGTAGAGCAATGTCGAGCAAAGTTGAGCAAAGTCGGCTAAACACAGCCACACCTCCTAGCCGGTCTGGCCAGTAGTAAAATAAAAATCAATCACAGGGCTCGAACCCGGGATACTGTGCATAATGATTACATTCCATAACCACTAAGCCATGACAGCATTTCATAACCATGCACTTTCAACAAACATATACATATCAATGGAAGTTTACCCATTGCTAAGCAGGTGTGCCTTCAGCTGAGTTTTTTCAAAAATGGCCAATCACAAATAAGTGTGGGAAATGAGGTATATTTAAGCTCCACAAGCAGGAATACTTGTCATAACTGGTTGTAGCTCCTATCTGTAGGCAGCATGGCCAGTGCTGGAGAGGGCTCTCGATTTCGCGCGCAACGTTGGAGCATTGAGGAGTCAAAAGTAATGGTTTGGCTCCTTGTACATAATCATGAGGATAGACTCCTGCGGGGCCAGTACCAGGGTGCCCAATACAAAGCGGAAGCCTGGAACCGTCTAGCTCATGAACTCACCAGTGCCATATTCGTCCCTCGGACTGGTGAGCAGATCAGACACCACCACACAGACCTGAAGAGACGCAAGGAGGATAATCTGGACCAGTGGATCCAGGAGGACCATGGGATGGAAAATGCCCCACTACTGAGTAAGTAGCCATGGAATTCAGTATGTAAGAATTGCTATTCTAGTCTATACTATGGACAGGTATGTCTCAATATCACTTCATTTACTTCACAGCTGCAGGTGTCTGCGCTGAGAACCAGCAAGCCTATGCAGATAGGTTGCTAAGGCTGCGCCACCAGGCAGGTTAGTAATTATTCTGCATGTACTGTTATATAAAATAAATGAGAGAGCCTCTAAAAAAGTGTTTTACATCTTTAATAAAGGTATAATTCCTGGAGTGTGTCTGTGTCATTTTCTTTGATATGTTGTTGTACTCTTGCATAATAGAAATAGTACTGTTGTATTAAGCTCTGTTAACCCACACTTGGGTAGGCCCATATAAAGTGGATGAAGGGAGTGCCAGTAGCTTTTAAGCATATTTACAGTCCTCAACTATTGGTTCATGCTCAATGTACAGGTTAATTTGGCACACGAGCAGCTTGGTATTGTGTTCCCCAGAAATGTCACTGTGCTGCCAGAAATGTAGGGAGCTGTTAACATATAACTGATAATTTCACCTGAAGATATCTAGATAATTATAGGAAATTAGAGCTGTCAGTGTACCATCTCAGCAGTAGTGTGTCTGAGCAACTCACAAAATATGTAGCAGTAACATCTGCATCCCGGACAGTTTGTATGTCACATACAGCTCATGTATATAAAGATCTAAGCAAAACCCATTTCACAATTTAAGGACAATTGGGTAGCATAATAATACATGTAGGGGACATATAACTGCAGTTAATAGGATTGTAGTGTAAACTAGAAGGATATATAAGTTGTTAATGGAGCTATCTTTTTCCACCCTACTGTATGTGTATAAAAATGCAATTTTACACCTCAATGGATATGTCTAATCTGAAAACATTTGTTGGGACATATGTCCTATTGGTTTATAAATATCTGCATTTATTTCGATGCATGTGCCCTGTTCAAATACCACAATATTGGTGGCCTGTTGCCATCAATTAAACATGCATGCTGTTGTAATATCCACTGTTGTTCTATATATACATGTGTTATGCTTGCTGTTCAACTGTTGGAACTCTGGTGTGTTGGGTTAATGGGAATACTTCTGCATGCTGTTATAACTAATTGGGAATGCTGTTGACTGTTACTAACCCATATTTTCATTAAATCCTCCGAAACATAGAACGTATGGGAATGCCGGTCCCAGCGGACCCACCTGTCCCACCTCAGCTGGTGATGGCACCTGGCACCAGCAGTTCCGGTGCCCAGCCTGGGACCTCCTCCTCCATTGGCCCTGTGCCACCTTCAGGTGGAAGCGCTGCAGGGGATGGGGCTCATCCTCCCGTGCAAGTGTGGGTGGAGGAGGGCCACCTATCACCCTCCGAACGGTCCGGGCTGTGGTACGTAGAGAGATCGAGTGTTCTGTTGCTGATCCTCTATGCCAGCTTGAGGCACGAGTGGCGTGACTCATGGGTGAGCCTGCCCCTCCTACGCAGCCCCCAGCACAGCCACCCTCTGGGTTGTGAAGATGCAGTGGTGACTGCCCATGTGTGGGGATCTCAGTTCCACTGTTGCCATCTGTGGGCTCATGGGCTTGCGATTTCCAAACATCCTTCCCCGTCAATGGCGTTCACCTACCACGTGTCATATTCCGCCCATGTATGCATCTTGTTTGTCTTGTCTGTTTACCTCCCCAACCTACCTCCCCAAATATACCTACTTCCCCTACCCTACATTCCACTCTCACCTGAAAAAAAAAAAAAGGGGGCAATCTGCTCCCAAAAAAAAATATGCCCCATACATAGCTGCCCATTTTGCACACATGTCCACTGGACACATAAAATCTAATTTAATTGGCAGTACAACATACTTTGTTGTCCTCACCCCTCTCTCAGGTGTGGAAGGTTTCATATTTCCCTCCAAATTTATTGCATATGCACAACTGTTGCTGTTAAAGAAATGGGCAGCTATGGACCTTCCCTACACCCGTCCTGCACATCCTGAGCTGTTTTCCCTACTGTCTTTCCCTCTTTTTGCCCCTTTTTCACCAATTTCCTATCTTCCCATTTTCGTTTCTTTCAAAGAAATGAGCACGGGTGTTAGCGGGAGTAAGCACTATTAAGCAGTAGTTAGCAGGCTTGCATGAGTGTGCACTTGTTTGCACTTAGCTAAGCATTGCTAAGCATCACGCAAACTCACGTAAACCCACTTACAACTGCTTAAAAGAGCCTTAGTCACTCTGTATGTGAGGGCCCTTGTTCTGCTCAGCAGCAAAATAAAACAACTCTCATAGTCTCGAACCCGGGACCTTGTATACACTACACTGCATGAAGTACCACTAAGCCACAGTAGATATACAACAAGTTGGTGCTGAAATAAATATATCATGCATCAGAGTGATGGAAAAATAGGAATGCCATAACACACAACTTGTTCTGTGGATCTTTACCAGCAGTTGTTGTGGAATTGCATTACATGACTGTATTAAGAGAAGCAGCCATTCTAGCAGGAAATAATGTTACAGCAGCACTTTACAACCCCCACACAGTATCATAGCAGGACAAACACTGGCATATCTGATTAGGGCAGAGGCCATACCTCCCAACTGTGCCTAATTTTCAGGGATGTTCCTGATTTTGAAACAGATTTTAGCTGTGTCCCTCTGAATCTGTCTGAAAAGTACTGATGTTGGCCAGAAAGGTGGTGAATTACACTTAATGAATAATGACAATAAGTAAGAGTTAGACACTGCTTGTACTTCAGAAAAGGTGTATTAATCCATATGCTCTGCTTCTCTCAAAGTCTCAACTTAATGGCACTAATATTTTAAAGGTGTACCTCACTTTTACCTACTTTTCCCTGAGTCTGTTCAAATATGTACATGAGTGTTTGAGAAGCCTGGCAGAGGCAGAAACACACAGGCATATCAGCTTTTCTGTTGTTACACACTGTGCAAATAGCTTTGGAAGGAGTTCCAGAAGCATACCCTTATGTAGGAGTACAACACTGAAATACCAAAGGATGTAGCCATGTACTGGTAGCAGGAACTGTAACAATGCCATTGTTCCAGTGCTGAAAAGGCCGGTGTGGTGCACAAAGAATAACAGGCTAACCTCTGGCTACCATGTGGATAGGTCCACAGTTGAGAGCTACATGAGACAGACCACTTGCCTTGATAAAGTAACAGATACAAAGCAACCCTTTAAGTCCAGCAAGATAAAATTCACACAATAATACATAATGCTCTGTACTTCTGCACCCTGCTCAAATGTAGAATATACCTGTGTGTTCAGGGTCTACCAAGGATGTAGGTAGGCATACTCAGTACTGAAATTTGTCCAGTTCTCTTGAGCAGCCTGTGCTAATGTCAACACTAAAAGCACAAACTGTTCAGAAGTGAGTAAATTAATATTCACAGTATAGCAGTTCACAAACAATTCATGTGCCAAAGGAATACATCTCAATAACCAGTTTTGTATGGCAGTTAATTGTACGATTAGAAAAGAAAGTACATTCTCCCATGTATCTTGGGTTAGCATTTTGAGGGGTAAGTACAATTCTACACTGACAAGTGTGCACTGGAAGCAGCAACATTCAGGTCTGAGTACAACATTTAAATCACTGGCTACACCCCTGGCTTCAGATATAAGAACTATACCAGGAAATTAGAGCTGTCAGTGTACCATCTCAGCAGTAGTGTGTCTGAGCAACTCACAAAATATGTAGCAGTAACATCTGCATCCTGGACAGTTTGTATGTCAGATACAGCTCATGTATATAAAGATCTAAACAAAACCCATTTCACAATTTAAGGACAATTGGGTAGTGTAATAATACATGTACGGGACATATAACTGCAGTTAATAGGAATGTAGTGTAAACTAGAAGGATATATAAGTTGTTAATGGAGCTATCTTTTTCCACCCTACTGTATGTGTATAAAAATGCAACTTTACACCTCAATGGATATGTCTAATCTGAAAACATTTGTTGGGACATATGTCCTATTGGTTTATAAATATCTGCATTTATTTCGATGTATGTGCCCTGTTCAAATACCACAATATTGGTGGCCTGTTGCCATCAATTAAACATGCATGCTGTTGTAATATCCACTGTTGTTCTATATATACATGTGTTATGCTTGCTGTTCAACTGTTGGAACTCTGGTGTGTTGGGTTAATGGGAATACTTCTGCATGCTGTTATAAATAATTGGGAATGCTGTTGACTGTTACTAACCCATATTTTCATTAAATCCTCCAAAACATAGAACGTATGGAAATACCGGTCCCAGCGGACCCACCTGTCCCACCTCAGCTGGTGATGGCACCTGGCACCAGCAGTTCCGGTGCCCAGCCTGGGACCTCCTCCTCCATTGGCCCTGTGCCACCTTCAGGTGGAAGCGCTGCAGGGGATGGGGCTCATCCTCCAGTGCAAGCATGGATGGAGGAGGGCCACCTATCACCCTCCGAACGGTCCGGGCTGTGGTACGTAGAGAGATTGAGCGTTCTGTTGCTGATCCTCTATGCCAGCTTGAGGCACGAGTGGCGTGACTCATGGGTGAGCCTGCCCCTCCTATGCAGCCCCCAGCACAGCCACCCTCTGGGTTGTGAAGATGCAGTGGTGACTGCCCATGTGTGGAGATCTCAGTTACACTGTTGCCATCTGTGGGCTCATGGGCTTGCGATTTCCAAACATCCTTCCCTGTCAATGGTGTTCACCTACCACATGTGTCATATTCTGCCCCTGTATGCATCTTGTTTGTTTTGTCTGTTTACCTCCCCAACCTACATCCCCAAATATACCTACTTCCCCTACCCTACATTCCACTCTCACCTGAAAAAAAAAAAGGGGCAATCTGCTCCCCCAAAAAAATACGCCCCATACATAGCTGCCCATTTTGCACACATGTCCACTGGACACATAAAATCTAATTTAATTGGCAGTACAACATACTTTGTTGTCCTCACCTCTCTCTCAGGGGTGGAAGGTTTCATATTTCCCTCCAAATTTATTGCATATGCACAACTGTTGCTGTTAAAGAAATGGGCAGCTATGGACCTTCCCTAAACCCGTCCTGCACATCCTGAGCTGTTTTCCCTACTGTCTTTCCCTCTTTGTGCCCCTTTTTCACCAATTTCCTATCTTCCCATTTTCGTTTCTTTCAAAGAAATGAGCACGGGGGTTAGCGGGAGTAAGCACTATTAAGCAGTAGTTAGCAGGCTTGCATGAGTGTGCACTTGTTTTCACTTAGCTAAGCATTGCTAAGCATCATAAACTCATAAACAAACCGCTTACAACTGCTTAAAAGTGCCTTAGTCACTCTGTATGTGAGGGCCCTTGTTCTGCTCAGCAGCAAAATAAAACAACTTTCATAGTCTCGAACCCGGGACCTTGTATATACTACACTGCATGAAGTACCACTAAGCCACAGTAGATATACAACAAGTTGGTGCTGAAATAAATATATCATGCATCAGAGTGATGGAAAAATAGGAATGCCATAACACACAACTTGTTCTGTGGATCTTTACCAGCAGTTGTGGAATTGCATTACATGACTGTATTAAGAGAAGCAGCCATTCTAGCAGGAAATAATGTTACAGCAGCACTTTACAACCCCCACACAGTATCATAGCAGGACAAACACTGGCATATCTGATTAGGGCAGAGGCCATACCTCCCAACTGTGCCTAATTTTCAGGGATGTTCCTGATTTTGAAACAGATTTTAGCTGTGTCCCTCTGAATCTGTCTGAAAAGTACTGATGTTGGCCAGAAAGGTGGTGAATTACACTTAATGAATAATGACAATAAGTAAGAGTTAGACACTGCTTGTACTTCAGAAAAGGTGTATTAATCCATATGCTCTGCTTCTCTCAAAGTCTCAACTTAATGGCACTAATATTTTAAAGGTGTACCTCACTTTTACCTACTTTTCCCTGAGTCTGTTCAAATATGTACATGAGTGTTTGAGAAGCCTGGCAGAGGCAGAAACACACAGGCATATCAGCTTTTCTGTTGTTACACACTGTGCAAATAGCTTTGGAAGGAGTTCCAGAAGCATACCCTTATGTAGGAGTACAACACTGAAATACCAAAGGATGTAGCCATGTACTGGTAGCAAGGAACTGTAACAATGCCATTGTTCCAGTGATGAAAAGACCGGTGTGGTGCACAAAGAATAACAGGCTAACCTCTGGCTACCATGTGGATAGGTCCACAGTTGAGAGCTACGCAGACAGACCACTTGCCTTGATAAAGTAACAGATACAAAGCAACCCTTTAAGTCCAGCAAGATAAAATTCACACAATAATACATAATGCTCTGTACTTCTGCACCCCTGCTCAAATGTAGAATATACCTGTGTGTTCAGGGTCTACCAAGGATGTAGGTAGGCATACTCAGTACTGAAATTTGTCCAGTTCTCTTGAGCAGCCTGTGCTAATGTCAACACTAAAAAAGCACAAACTGTTCAGAAGTGAGTAAATTAATATTCACAGTATAGCAGTTCACAAACAATTCATGTGCCAAAGGAATACATCTCAATAACCAGTTTTGTATGGCAGTTAATTGTACGATTAGAAAAGAAAGTACATTCTCCCATGTATCTTGGGTTAGCATTTTGAGGGGTAAGTACAATTCTACACTGACAAGTGTGCACTGGAAGCAGCAACATTCAGGTCTGAGTACAACATTTAAATCACTGGCTACACCCCTGGCTTCAGATATAAGAACTATACCAACCTTCTGCCTTAAACAACGATGTCGACAGCAAACAAGCATGATCCCCATCTTGGAAAGCTGAAAGGGCCACGCCTACCTGAGTTAGTAATTTATAGCATTGGGTTGCTATGACAGTGATTACTGCAATTACCACACAGCAGGCTGCATGCAATTAGCAAATGGTGGCCACAAACTGGTGCAGAAGCCATCACATGCACATGTGCAAATACCTATAAAAGCAGGCTGTAATTGCTGCCAACAAACTCAATCACTCTATTGCAGAAACTGACAGAGAGAGAGAGACAGGGAGAGACAGAGAGAGAGAGAGAGACAGTGAAAAGCAAAAGGAAAAAGAAAAAGAAATACCAACTCATACAAAGGAAAGGTATGTAACAGATATGTATTTACTGTCATGTAGTAGATGTTTTTGAAGAGTACTCTATATAATGTGAACCATTCATATGTGGCAGCAGTATTATCTATGCACAGATGTCCTACTTAACTACTGCCATGGACAATTCAGTGTGTACCTGTGGGCAGTGTGACATAACTGTGAAATGTGTAGCTCAGCATTAAATGTCAAACATCTGATCCATGTTATCTGTGTTCTGTACAGTAGTGTGGTCAATGGCTGTTTGGGGGATTAGCCCAAACATTTATATAAACATGGGTGTGACAGAGTAACACATGCATGATAGTCATATTAAAGTGTAGCTTAGCATTGGCAACTGCTGTACCAGGCTAGTATGCTAATCTAGCATTTGGAGCTATATATACCCCCTCTAATGTTACTGTGTGCTCACATGTGACACATGTTCATGTTGCAGCAAGGCCCAACAGCTCAGCTGTGAGGTCCAGGGACTTACAACAGTGTGGACTTTGTGTGTGTATGGCACACACATACGGAGAGCTATATATGTGTCATATATATTAACATCTGTATATGTGCATAGAGCAAGGAACATATTGCAACTGTTTGTGAAGGGTGGACATATATATGTTGGTGAAGGTTGCTATGTGCATATTTGTATGTAGGTTTTAGTGTGTGACAAACTTGGTGAAGGTTGTTATGTGCATATTTGTATGTAGGTTTTAGTGTGTGACAAACAAGACAGCATACAGTGCTGGTATATGACATGTGGTGGTTAAACACTGTGGGTGTTTTGTTGAGTTTGCAATGTTGCAGCCAGTGAGGCCTGCTAAAGCTACCTGGGCTGTGAACACTTTCAATGCATTATTCACAAGACTGTGCGATATTATTACATTACTGTAAACCTCACATCCTTTGTATAATTGATATTCCTACCATGAAAGGTGGACTGTATATGTGCCTTATGTGCCTATATGTATATGTACATGTACACCAATGGATGTGTATATGTGTGTATAAAATTTAATTAATCCCACCTACAAAAAAACATCAAAAAAACACATCAAAAACTTGGCATGCTGTATAGACAAAATGCCTATCTTACATCCACCACTAAAACCACTCTAGCTACTTCCTTTCTTATCCCCTCCCTTCTCTATGGTGCCCCTCTACTTACAAATCTTCAGTCCTCATTAAAAAAACAGCTCTCCTCATGCTATAACAAAATTGCTAAATTTGCCACCTCTCATAGGTCTTCCACTCACCACTGTATCTCCCTCCATAAACTAAAATGGCTAGAACTTCCCAACTATCTCACTTGCACTCAACTAACTCTAGCCCACAAGCTGATTCTAAACCTCCAACTGTCCTCCCTTTCTTCTGCCCTTAAAATGCACCTACCAAACAGAGTCCTAAGGTCCAATAATCAGAATCTACTAGAAGTGCACAAACCCACTCATTCCCCAGGCAAAAACCTTCTTTCCTTCAGCCTCGCTCACCTCTGGAACTCTCTACCACCTAACATCCGCATTACCACTAATCACTCTACCTTCAAGAAATCTCTTTTCTCACACCTAGCATCTCTATGGGAGTGCTCATGCACCCACCCCTCATAACCTACTCTACTATATAACCAACCCTACTACATGCCCTCTAATACCATAACCTACTGTTTTCATCTTCTATGTTTGCTCATTAATCTGCTTTTATGTTTGTGTTTGTTGATTCTATAGCATATACCAAGGCTGTTACCATCAAATTTTAACAAACTTTTATATTTTGCTTATGTTCTTTTACTACAATGTACCTAGAAATTATTGTCAAATGTTAATGTACATTTATTTCTTTTTTGGAGCTTTTCTCCCCAGGACTCCATTGAAAACGGGTTCTTCGAGGCCCAGTGGACTATCCTGGTAAACCAACTGCAATAAATAAATAAATATAAATAAAATAAATATATATATATATATATATATATATATATATATATATATATATATATATATATATATACAGAGAGAGAGAGAGTCATATATACTCATACACACCCACATCTACTTGTTGCAATAGATTCCATGTAAAGTTGACTGAGTGTGATGGTCAATGTGCTGGTGAATATGTCAAAGATGTGTATTTGTGGGATAGCTTAGTGGGAAACTGTTTCTGTCATGGTATTATGGGTCCTTGCTTTGATCCCAGCAAAAGCTGTGTATGATGTTGCTAGGCAGATAAATCACTATGGCATACAGTCTGATGTAGTCTCTTAGTGTTAATTGGGGTGTGTCATTGGAGACTAAAGCACTACATGTATGCTTATTGATTGGTACTGATGTTGAATCCAAATCCTGTATGTACTGTAGTACTACTTGAAGCTCTGGGCCTAAACAGTAAAGTATGGTGTATGTCCACATTGCTTGGAACCACTGTTTTGTGTGGTCCCTGTAGTCATCACAGATTACATTCCTCAAGCTTAAGGTTTTGTAAGTACTGACACACAGTACTGTACACACGTAAATCTTATCTGGGTTGCCATACCTTTGTGTCTTGTAACTATATCTGATGTGTGTGTGGGTATGCCTGTAACATGTCCTCTGTCATATGTGTGTTACAACATACAACTGTGTATCTAGCAACATTTATAGTTTACTACAGCAGTATGCCACCCATATTCACAATTGTCCACATATTTTGGCCACAGGTTTGCCATCAACAAGTTGTGTGGTATAATGGTAATACTGTAACTGGACCTTACAAACATTGTGATGGATGACATATTTCTTTATGCATTGGCTTGATCTATATCTGCTGTGGCTAGGTGGTGCATTGTGTTGCATACAGTGTGCCAGGTACTCTTGTATAGTCTTATATAGTGATCTCATTTTGTTGCTGTGCAGAACATGGCTTATTATATAGAGCGTGCCAGGCACTTTCAAGCAGTTGTGGGGTGAGCACTGATAAGTGGTAGTGAAAGTGTTTAATCTCAGTCAGCTAATAGGTTGCTATATATGGCAGTTCAGCGATATCTGTACTGTATAATGTTAAATGTGCCATATGACTTGCTCATCCATATTTTTTCTTTGTCTTCCAGGGATCATGGCACACAGTAGAAATCCTAGCTACAGTAGTGCCGAAGATGAGATTCTTACCAGCTGTATGATTCAGCACTACAGCCTACTATTCTCCAGAGCCAGCCAAGACCAGCAGGAGCGAATTGCAATGTGGTAAGATATTGTATGGAGGATAAATGAGGTAGGCCTGCATAACCGGACATATGAGCAGGTACGCCACCACTGCAGTGATCTACTTAGGTATGTCTGTCAGCGTGCTTCTGATGTACGGAGACAACAGCTTGCAACAGGTGGTGAGGTTAATATCCATCCCCCCCTCACCAGAGTGGAGGAGCTGCTTCTGAGCCTAGTGGCACCTGCCCAACAACAACAGCAGCAGACATTTACCGTGATGGAGGTTGGAGCCACCCAGCAAGAACACATGGAGCATGCAGGTAACATGGCATATCTGTAGACTACTGTTATCTGTATTGGTAAATCATGCATATGTGAGATGTGTACTGTGTAGTTAGAAGATGTGGAGCCTGTTGTTGTGCAGTACTGATCATTTGGAACATAATCTTTAGGCCTGTGAATGTAAACTGTTGTTCTACTGTAAGATTGCAAACTCACAGCAGCAATGCCACAGTTGTCGCCACTGACAAACTGTCTCATATCTATGTAGGTCCCTCTGGTGTGACAGCAAGGCAGCGGACAGATGCTGGTGAGTGTGTTGTACATTTATTATTGCAAATAAAAAGTGCATGTCATAGTTAAGGTGTAGGCCATGTACACATGTAACACACATACCTATAATGCATGCTGTGCATGTTTGCTTTGAGACCACGCACATCTCACTAATGTGATAAGCTGCCTCAAATACATGCAATACAAAGACCATCTCAAACAAATGAGGCTACACTGTAGTGACCATTGGATAGGCAGTCGATACACAACATTCACATAACATACACAACTATGTCATACACAGAACATGTTAACATGCTGCACACGAAGGATTCACAAACCCTCTGTAAACTCACACTCCAGTATCCCAAATGTCATCCACACAGCACACATAATATACCTGAGGGGTAGAGGCCTATCATGGGGCAGTGAAACACTCTGCAACACACAACACATGCATGTTAGGGAATGCTCCTTATTGGCCTCCTTACAAACCCATGTAACAACTGGTTGTGAAGTGGTGAATGTAGCCATGGTAGTGCAGTTCCGGTACAGCATGATAGGTGCTGGTTTGGGACACATTTGTAGCCTTGAGTGACCACATGATGCTTCATGATGATGGCTTATGGTACTACACCCCATCCAGTTATTGTAACCACAGTACTACACATAGCTTTCATTGCTATACACATCAATGTTGTGTGTGTGCAAACATATGCCCCTCTAAACAATATGCATACCAATCACCATTTGCACAACTGACACATATATGTATTGTGATACTATTGAGTAGGTCATATAACACACATTGGGTATGTGTGATGTTTAAATTTGCAGTTGTGTTTTAGCATGCCATGTCATGGATGACACTGGCATGACCACAATATGATCTACACTCACCATAACTACTGTACATTGGGTATGTGGACCAATGGTATTCCATGAGTTATACATGCACCACTGATCTTGTGTGTATACACATCATGCATGAGCTAAAACTGTGTCCACAATTATTTGCTAAAGACACAGAAGCTCTAATCAGAATTGGATATCTATATGACACACAGATACACATCCAGCCATGGTATGTAGACCTGTGAGTGATGGTGCACAGAACATTACAGAGTGTTGAATACTTGCACAGCAATGCTGTGTCCATGTATGCATTGCGTTCCAGGGGGAGGCCAATCACCGAACAACAAAACACATGCATCAAAGCCATGTATACTATTAGTAACAAGGACTGTCTACACTTGCACTGCATGCTGTTGAGCAACACATGTTCTGCATGCTGACATGTGTGATATGACTGTTTTGCTTATGATACTGTACCCCACCATCAACTGCTATTGAGTATGTTCTTAGATTGCTGGTGGTGTGTGTGTGTGTGTGTGTGTGTGTGTGTGTGTGTGTGTGTGTGTGTGTGTGTGTCTGCTTTAGTGAGGAGTGTATTTGTGTGTGTGCATGTGTGCATGTGCATGTGTGCACATGTGCAAGTGCATGTGTGTGGGTGTGCATGTGTGCATGTGTGTGTGTGAGTGTGCATGTGTGCATGTGTGCGTGTGCGTGTGTGCATGTGTGCATGTGTGCATGTGGTCTGACATCATCTACAGGTCTTAAAGTGTTTCCTGTTTTCCTCTCACAGGTGCTGAGGTGGGGCTGGTTCAGTACAGCAGGGAACCTGATGTCGCTGACACAGATAGTGATAATGAGGATAGGTGTGTTGAGGCACAGGCAGGTTTGTCAGGGTCTGTTGTTGGGCCAACAAATGACAGTACACAAGTCTCCACCCCATCCATGCACACAGTCATACTAACTGTACATCCATCATCACCAATGCCCTTAGCAGAGGGACAGTGTACAGTCAACACTGGCCAGGACAGTGTGGTATATATGGCACATGCATTAGGACACAGTAGCCATAGCCAGATGTCTGAAACTGTACCACATAAGCAGATGCCCAGGGGTTCTCGTCAGAGCACTGCTGGTCATCATGCCCTGGTAGACGTGCTACAACTCTTACAACCACACGCATGTTCCAGGCTGTCATGGAGGCACATGCACGTATGGAGCGGTACACCAGACAGGGACTAAGGGCACAGAGGGCTCATAACACCTCTGTAAATGACAGTATCCGTGACATAGCAGGGGCCATATGTAATTACACTGAGGTCATTGATAGACATTGGGGTGAGACATTAGATGTCCTCCACAATGTCATGTCCATGTGTCAGGACAGTGCGGGATGGTTGAGATGTCGACGTGGACATATGCCAGCAACATCATCAGCTGGCAGTCGCTGTGGACATCCATCAAGTCATAGCCGCTCCCGTAGTGCCAGTACCAGCCCCAGCAATGTTGGGGGGGCTGTCCATAGACCATCCTAGAAGACCACGTGCACGTGGCTCTGGCCAGTCCCAGCAGGGACCTGGATCCAGTGGACATATGTCAACCTCTGAGGATAGTACCCAGTCTGGATTAGTACCTGATACTGTCTGTAGCACCCCTGCCAGGCACAGGTCCCGTGTCCATGGCCAGAGATGGTGATCTGTAAAGCCTGCCAGGTACAGTCTGTAGCTATCCCCCAAATCCCTGTATATGGCAGCCACATGGTGGAACTGTGTGCATGCAGACACACACACATAAACCAGACACCTAGGGCAAACACATACCCACACACATTACATCCACATTGGCCCATAACAGTACTCTTGGCCCTCACACACACACACACACACACACACACACACACACACACACACACACACACACACACTCACACACACACATGTCGATTGTATGGCTCAATGTAGGCCTCTGGCAAACCAACAACACACCCTGTGCATATGATGAAACCTGTGCCACCTCCTGTCATCTGTAACATTGATGCAGGAACAGGCTAACATGGTGCTAATGCACAGGGTGACTTTATTACAGTATAGCAAAGTTTTAATGTGTAGCATGTTGTCAGCAGTAAAGTTTAATGATATCCTTGAAGGTGTAGCTAAGCAGGCATGATGCATTAAAGCTATAATTATCAATGTAGTATTGCTTACACCAGTGTTTATTCCAATTGTGTATTGTCTGCCCATGTGCCACTTGGCTGATGTGTGTAGTTTTGTCAGCATTTGTTATAGAGTGGACAGTAAGTGTGGGATGTGTGCAGCACAGATTGGCGGGTGTACATTTATGAACATGGTTGAGGTGCACTGTCTGCATGTACGTGCATATTGGACACATCGGCAGGGTGACATGCCCTTTATTAGACAGTGTTAGCACTCCATAGTTTCTATTGGTGGCCAGTATGCATTCTACTACACACATTTTGGAACGTGAATACACATGTGTGTATGACACGGTTTGACACTGTGCTGTGGGTGATACTGTTGCTACTATCTGTCATTGGTTTACATTCTGGTAGTATACATAACCTCAACAGCCTGCCCATAAACAATTGTTAGATGATGGCTTGACAACTGACACACAGATGTAGGACACACAGTAACATTTGCAGCCTTCAAGTACTATTCTATGCCAGTAACAAGTGGTATTCACCTGCACTCAGTCCTGGGACCACTCCTGTTTGGCATATAGCTTTCTTAGGTACAAGCAAACACAGTAGGGATATGTCTGGCCACGTTTGACAATGCATACTGTGGGCTATAATGCATTCTCCAGATGACACACACATCCTCCAAAAGGGTATCATACAGACAGATGCCTGGTGTCAAACCCATGCTGTAAAACTATAAGCCAAATAAAGCATAGTCATTCTCTTTTACAAAACAATAGTATCCCCAGAGTACCACATAGGTAGTAGCCCCCAAAATGTGGAACAGGTACCGATGTATACATAGAGCCATATGTTAAGTTATCTCTCCTTTGATAATCACATTTCCAAAGGGTTTTGGAAATCCCTCTGTGGATCACATGAGCAATAAGGGGTCTGCATGCATATCCACAAAGGTTGTTGCACACCTATAATAAATAGCCATCTTTGACAGACTTTGCTGCTTTTGAACAGGTTTCAAATATACCTCAGGCATAAACCCTCACTCACACTATTCAATAGAAACTGTAATGAGTGTATGTGAAACGGATGACATAGGCCAGGGATCACTGCAGTGGCTAGGCTTGTCACAAGCATACAGATGTGACCTAAGGTCTGGAAAGTGGCAGCACACTCTGGCAAAAATAACAGATGTGTTCATGGAGAAAGCAGGGTTCTCACCTATGAAATAACTGAGGTCACATGTATGTATATGTATTTGCCACACAGCTACCTGACATGTGTAATGCACATACTGTTGTCATTGTAATATGTCATACAGTAGTAAAAGCAAAACCCACAACACATTAGCCAATAGTGTCACACACACACACACACACACACACACACACACACACACACACACACACACACACACACACACACACACACAGTCACCAAACCCCTACCTAACTACTTTTTGATATTACAGCAGTACACATTTACACAGTGGGCTATACACATCACTTGGAGTTCTCCTTTCCACAGGTATATTTGTAGGATGTTGACATCATCCGACTTGACAAAGATGAGTATACCACTTTTAAGGTGTTTTAGTAGTCTCCAAAAAGATTGCTTTTCTCTAAGGAGACACACACACAGGTGGTAAGAGCAGAATTCAAACCCCTATCTAACTACTTTATGATATTACAGTAGTATGCATTTACACGATGCACTATATACATTACTGGGAGCTTTCTTTTCCACAGGTATATTTTTAGGATGGTGACATCATCAGACTTGACAAAGATGAGTATACCACTTTTAAGGTGCTTTAGTAGTCTCCAAAAAGATTGCTCTTCACCAAGGAGACACACACACTCTTATGCAGTTAGCAAACACAGGATTCAAACCTCTACCTAACTACATTAGAATACTAAAGCAGTACACATTTACACGATGTGCTATACATATTACTAGGCATTCTTTTTTCCACAGGTATATTTGTAGGATGGTGACATCATCAGACTTGACAAAGATGAGTATACCACTTTTAAGGTGTTTCAGTAGTCTCCAAAAAGGTTGCTTTTTTTTAAGGAGACACACACAGACACAGTTGCCAAGTACAGGATTCAAAACCCTATTTAACTACTTTATGATATTACAGCAGTAGGCATTTACACAACACGCTATACACATTAATACAAGTTTGCCTTTCCACAGGTATATTTGTAGGATGGTGACATCATCAGACTTGACAAAGATGAGTATACCACTTTTAAGGTGTTTTAGTAGTCTCCAAAAAGGTTGCTCCTCTCCAAGGAGACACACACATACAGTTGGCAAGTGCAGGATTCAATCCCCTACCTAATGACTTTAGAATACCAAAGCAGCACGCATTTCCACAACACGCTATACACATTACTGAGAGTTCTCCTTTCCACAGATATATTTGTAGGATGGTGACATCATCAGACTTGACAAAGTGGGTTACATTAGGTGACATTAGGTGGGCTACATAGAAGGAATTTCTAAACACTTTGGCAATGTGATCATCAAAGGAGAGTTTACTATCTACCTGGGTCCCCAGGTCCATAATTACATTCTCTGTACATACTGGATTAACACCTATGTGGTAATTTGTGGGCACTTTGTTTTATCCAAAGAGGATGACTATGCATTTTTTGGCATTCTGCTTGAGGGCATTGTTTTGACACCAGGTATCTGTCTCTGTAAGACCCTTCTGGAGGATGTCTGTGTCAGCCGCAGAGTCGATTATGGACCACAGTTAGCAGTCATCTGCAAACTTGGTCAGCCATACTCCTCCCATGCTTGCCTGTACCTCTGAGCAGTATCTATTGAACAGGTGGGATCCCAGGACCAAGACCTGTGGGATGCCACTTGTGACTGGTTTAGAGTTGGACATGGCACCTGCAACTCTGACCATGTGTGTTTGATCTGTGAGTCAGTTGGCCACCCATCCTGTGACATAGGGGTTAATGTTCAAGCTGGTAAGCTTGTCCATGATGCCAAAGTGGGGAATGGTGTCAAAGGCCTTAGTGAGGTCCAGGTGGGCTGTGTGGACTACTTTCACCTCCATCTATGTCCTTGGTAACTGTTTCAAAGAAGTCAACTAGGTTTAGGAGGCAGGATCTGCCTTTAACAAAGCCAAATTGAGTAGAGTCCAGTGTCTGGAGGTTCCCAATGTCTCTGTTTATGGGTTCCATGATAATTTGCTCCATAGCTTTGCAGACCAGGCTGAGTAGGCCTATAGGGCAATAGTTTCCAGGTTCTGTTGTGGTACCACCTTTGTGGAGCTGGATGACTGTTGCTGCATGCCATTCTTTGGGTACATAGCCTGTGGTAAGGTTGAGTCTGGACAGTGAATGTAGGTGAGGGTGTAGTTCCTTTTGTGGCTGGTGTAAGACGCAGCCTAAGACACCATCCAGTCCCATTGATGCTGTGTTCATAGCTTTGGAGAGGGCTGTTTTTACCTGCATGTCCATGAAGTCTGGGGCTCTGCATTCTTCTGGGATGGACATAGGCCCTTTTGGGGGTAAGGGGGGGGGGTGAAGTTTGCACTAAACTTGTCTGCCAGGATGTGGGCAATGTCAGTTGGTTCAGTGTATTTTTTGCCATTTTGCAGTAGCTGACAGCATATTTGAGAGTTGCCACCTAAATGTTTGGTATAGCTAACAAAGGCTTTGTGGTTGTTATTCTTAGATTCCTTGGCAATTTGTCTTTAGAAACTGGCCTTGGATTATTTTATGAGCGATCATTGTTTCTTCCTAATAATGATCAGTGATGCCTTTCCTTTTGCTTGCTCTATCATGTGTTAGTTTCCTCATTCAGTTGTATAGCTTATTTATGGGCAACGACCACCAGATTGGTTTCTTCTTTTTGGAGGAGTGCGTCTTGGTTTTATTTGGGATCCATACATCCCTGTAGATGCTCATAGAATGCACTTGTAAATTATTCTGCAGATTGTATAGCATTATCCTATAGCAAGGGGGCTTTGGAACTTTCCACTTTGGTCTTGAGAAGTGTGCATTTTCCTTTTGAAAATTTCTTCACAGTGGTTTCCTTGACTGGGGGTGGGGGGTGGGATGTGGATGTCCAGTCTGATTACTTTATGGTCTGATATTACCAGTGAGGGGGTTATCTCTGGTGTGGAACACTGGTGCCCCATGTTGGTGCTGATCAGATCCAGTATATTGTCACCTCTAGTGGGCATGGTGACCAGCTGTTCCAGGGCATTTGAGTTTTTAAACTCTAGGAAGCATTGGGCAAAGGATGTTGTACACAAGTAATTCTCCCAGTCAATGTTTGGGTAGTTGTAATCTCCTCATATAATGGTGTTTGGTAGGACCTTTATATTTTCCAGTGTTCCCAGGAATACTGAGTGAGGTTCCTGAGACAAGGTAGGTGATCTGTAGCAGGCTACAATCTGATAAGCAGCTTTGCCCAATGTTAGTTGCAATTGCATGGGCTCCAAGGCCTCATGCTGTGCCACTAACCTGAAGGTGTGGGTATCCATAAGGTAAATGGATACACCCCTTCCTTTTGTATTTCACTCTGGGTTTTGGGGCCAAAGATCAGAGGGATTGTGAGTGTTTTACGTGGTGCATGTCCAACAGCTCTGTGTTTGACATAGCTTTGTATGTTACGCAGAGATCACCTCTGAGTAGGCGATATGCGAGAGAGTACAGCTGGAGCATTTTGAGACGGTCTGTGTATGGCATGTATTTCAGGCCACTAATCCTCTTTGTGAGGTATTTCTGTAGGCTTTCCAGTTGTTTTAGATGTCTTGTGAGGTACATAGCAAAAGAGGTGTTGTACTCTATTATGGATCTAGTGAGTGATGAGTAGAGGGGAACAATGTCCTCTTCTATTCTCCATGAGACACCTTCTGCGATGAGGTGTGCCACGTAGAAGGATTTCCTGACTACTGTGGGATGTGATTATCACAGGTGTGTCCACTGTCCACCTGTGACCCAAGGTCTGTTATCACACTTTCAGTGTTAAGTATACTACCACCTATGTTGTAGTTCATGGTGATTTATACCTAGTTTAGTGGGTTTATCTATAATTCCAGAGTGGGGGATGGTGTTGAAAGCCGTGGCAAGATCTACATAGGCTGTGTGAACCACCTTACCCTTGTCTACGTTTCTGGTGACTGCTTCAATGACGTCTATCAGGTTTAGGAGACATGATCTGCCTTTTACAAACCCAACATGGTTATGGTCCAGAGTTTGGAGATTACCAATGTCTTTTTTTATAAGTTATATGATGATACATTCCATGGCCTTGCAGAGCAGGCTTATCAGGCTAATGGGGCACTAGTTCCTGGGGTCCGTGGTGGCTCCCCCTTGTGTAGTGGGATAACTGTCGCTGTGCACCATTCAGCAGGCACAAAGCCTGAGGTGAGGCTATGACTGAACATGGTACGTAGGTGTGGTGCCTGTTTGTTCTGTAGTTTGTGTAGAACACAGCCTGGGATGTTATCTGGTCCCATGGATGCTGTGTTCCTGGCTTTGGAGAGTGTTTTTTACTTGTGCAGCTGTGATGACAGCAACTTTGCAGTCTTCCATTATAGAGATGTGCTCTTTCATGGGTGAGAGGGGGGTAAAGTTAGCACTGATCCTATCTGCCAGGATGTTGGCAATATCAGTTGGGTCTGTATAGTTAGTGCCATTGTGCTGTAACTCAGAGCAGATCTGAGTGTTGCCATTGAGATTCTTGACATAGCTATAGAATGCTTTGTGGTTGTCTTTAGAATCAGTGTCAATTTTGTTTTCATAACTAGCTTTGGAGGATTTTATCAGGGATCACAGCTTCTTACTGATGTTGACCATGGAGTTCCTCCCCCTCATGGGATTTTACCCTCTTTTGCAACAGTTTCTTCCTTCCATTGTGCAATTTGTTTATGGCAGGGGAACACCAGATTGGCTTCCTTTTCTTGGAGGATAGCGTCTTGGTTCTGTTTGGGATAGCATGATGCATGCAGTCATGTAAGTGCTTATAAAGTGCAATTGTGAAGGATTCAATAGTTGTAAGTGTATTGTCCATCTGCATGGGTGCCCTGCAGTTCAGCACTTCTGTCTTAAGAAGCATGAAGTTGGCTTTGGAGACATTTTTAACATGGTTTCCTTAATGGGGGTGTGGGTCTAGAATGTGGATATGTAGGGTAATTAACTTTTGGTCAGATGGGACCAATGAGGCGCTGACTTCAGGTGTGAAACACCGGTCATGGAGGACAAACAAAACCCTGTAACCAACACAAATAACCACAAAGTGAGCTAAATGCTGCTCATTGCCAGAAGTCTCAGCCTCCAGATGCACACACTTGAGGCACTTCTCATTATGGAGAATATTGATATCTGTGCAGTAACAGAAACCTAGTTCAAGGCTCCAGACAGCACACCAGCACTACCAGGATACTACTCATTCCATACTCCAGCATCAGAACCTGAATCATAGCACATAGGGTGAGGATGTATCCATATTCATCAAGGATACCTACACCTCTCTCTACATGCTCTCTACAGGATATGTTCCCATAGAATGTTGCACAGCAACGTTCTTCACACTCTACAGGAGTGGGGCCACAAAAAACCCTTGGCATTCATGCTCTATGAGCCTGATGAGTGTGTCCTGCAAGGCAATGGAGCCAATCATAATGGAAGTCAACAATACAGAGATTGGGAACCTTCACACAGTTGAGCACATCCAGTTTAGCTTCGTCAAATGCAGACCACACCACCTGAACTGGGAGGATTTCTTTGACAGTTACCCAGGCTACAGATGACTGAAATGAGCTCAACACAGCCTACCTATACCTTGCTAAGGCCTTTGACATCATTCCCCAGTCAGGTATCATAGATGAACTCACCAACCTGGCCATGAATCCTTACATCACAAGATAGATTGCAAACTGGCTCACAGATAGATCCCACACATTAAGAGTTGCTGGCTACATGTCATACTCTACACCGGTAATGACTGGTGTCCCTCAGGGTTCAGTCCTAGGGTCCCTCCTGTTTGGTATAGACTTCTCAAATGTGCATACCAACACTAGAGGGTTGTGGTTGACTAAGTCTGCTGGGAACTGTAAAGTGTTTGCCATAATAGATTCCCCAGAAGACAGACATATTCTCCAGAAGGGACTGTATGAGACAGATATGTGGTGTCAGAATCATAGCCTCAAGCTCACTGTGGAGGAATGCATAGTGATCCTCTTTGTTGAAAACAAAATACCCACAAACTACCACATAGGTGTTACCCCTTAAAACTGACAAGGTGATAAGGGATCTGGGGACACAAGTAGATAGTCATCTTTCCTTTGACAACCATGTTGCCTAAGTGATTGGGAGATCCTATGTGGCCCACCTCATCAACAAAGAGTTTGCATCAGGATCCAAAGAGGTAGTGTTGGCACTTTACTCTTACATCATCAGACCCATCATTGAGTACAGTGCACCATTTTGGATGTACTCGACTTAGTATATCCAGCAGCTGTAGAGACCACATAGGTACCTCACCAAGGGGATTACTGACCTCAAACTGTTGTGTTATGCAACACAACTGGTAAAATTAAATCTGTTCTTCATTGTGTACCTCCTACTCAGAGGCACACTCTGCCTAACATACAGAGCCATGTCCAACACATAACTGTTGAACATGCTCCATCTACAGATAACAACATTGAGTCACCCTACACATTCCAGGGATATGAACCTCATCGCAATGATGAATACAACATGCTGGTGGGATAGAGTACCATCCCAGACACTTGCCTTACTGTGGAACAGAGTCCCAATGTATATCAGACAGAACCCCTCACTGACACTCTTCAATTGGAACCTTGATGAGTGGATGGGAAACAGACAGTTCATGCCAGGCATCACATCAGCAGCCCCACTAGAAAGGGGCTTAGGGTACTAACTATTACAACTAGGCCTTGGGAGACTACCCAATGGTGTGGTGAAAGCTGCACAACTTGCGTAGGCTGATATATGCCTTCGTGAAGATAGTCTACTACATACCTATGAACCTATGTGACAGGTACATGTCTACAGATAGATGTGTACTTCATTGTACAGTCATGTTGCACAGCAGGCACATGGACCACATACACTGTAATGCTTACAGATACTGGTGGCTGTTATGTACAGTGGGAGAGATGTGCACCTCATGTCTTTCATGCCATTGGGATGTGTGCTGGGTGGGGCAGTCCTGGATGGCTCCCTGTCATGGTCACCCTCTTACACACATCTCTGCCCATCCATCTTTGGCTTATTATACTGTGTTCCCCCGACATATATATATATATATATATATATATATATATATATATATATATATATATATATATAGGTACATAGGTAGGTAATAGGCTATCTGCCTGAAGGCATATATTAGTATGGCCAGAGTGTGCAGCTATCACCACACCTGGGGTTAGTTCCCTATGCCTCTGTGTAGTAGAGCTGATGAAGTGATCCATGGTGTGACAATTCAGTTTCACATACACTCATCAAGGATCCTCTGGAAGAGTGTCAGTGAGGGGCTCGGCCTTATGTCGGTTGGGAGCCTGTTCCAAAGCAAGGGAAGTTTGTGAGTTAGTAATGTATCCCTCCAACATGTTCTGTTTAATGTTGTGATGATGTTAATATCCCTAGAGCATGTGGTACAGTGAGCTTGGGTTTACTTCAGATAGTGCATGTACATCAGTTCTGCATTGGACATGGACCTGTCTGTTGGGCAGAGATCTCCTGAGTAGACAGTATGCAACAGAGTACAGATTGAGTTAAATTCAGTCTTGTTGCATGGGGCAACTGTATGAGGCCAGTAATCCTCTTGTTGAGGTACTTCAGTGGTCTTTCCAGCTGCTGAAGGTGCCTAGTCAGATTCATCGCAAGTATGTTGTGGTACTCTCTGACGGGTCTGATGACTGATGAGTAGAGGGAACCTCCTTTGACCTACATGCAAAGACCTTGGCAGTTTGTGGGAACACATAGCATGATTTTCTAACCACTTTGTGAATGTGTTTCTGGAAGTAGAGATGACTATCCACGTGTCCATAAATCCCTTATTATCCATCACCTCCATATGTGGTATTTGTATGACTGTAGCTCGAGGCCATAATTTTGACACCACATCTGTCTGACTGAGACCCTTTTTAAGGATGTCTCTGTTGTCCCAAACATTGATTATGACAACTTTTTTGCAGTGATCCACAAACTTTGCTCAACATAGCCCTCGTGTGTTTGACTGTATTTCGGAAAAGTATACACCAGACAGGAGGGGTCCCAGCACTGATCCATGGGGGACATCAGTTGTTACCAGCTTGAACAGGAGACCACAATTCTTACCTTGTGGGATCTATCTGTGCCCCAGTTGGCAATCCATCAGATGACATACATATTTATGCACAGGTTGTTGATTTTGTGGCTACGACATGTGTCTGGGATGTTGGAAAAAAAGCTTTTCATGGTCTATGTGGGACATGTGTAGCTCATTTCATTGATGTATGTCCTGGGTCACTGCCTGAAAACAGTCTAGCAGGTTTGGGAACCATGATCTGCCCCTGACCAAACCAAAATGGGTAGGGTTGGGTGTTTGTAGGCTCCCAATAGCTCTGTTTATGAGTTCCATCATGATGGACTCTATGGCCTTGCAGATCAGGCTTAATAGGCTTATAAGACAATAGTTCCCATGGTCTATTGTGCACCAACACTTGTGGAGTGTGCCAAACGTTGCTGTAACCCATTCAACAGTTTCATATCCTGTACAGAGGGTGAGTCTCAACAGACTGTTCAGGTGCAGGGTCTGTTTGTTTTGGAGTTCACATATGACACAGCTAGGGAAACCATGTCATCCCATAGACGCTGTGTTTTTAGGTTTGGAAAGAGCTGTTTAACCATTGTATATGTTATTTCTGGGTTTTCACAGTCTCCAGGTATGATAATGGGCCCTTTTGTCAGTGAGAGGGGGGTAAATATGTATGAACCTGTCTGACAAGATGTTGGCAATGTCAGCCATGTACATGTATTAATTTACAGTTTCCACTGACTCAGAATATATATGAGTTTACATTGATATTTATGACATAGCGAAAGAAAACTTTATGGTTCTCTATGGACTCTTTGACAATATTTTTGCCAGAACATGGATTGGATAATGTTAGGAGTGTTCATTGTTCATCTGATGATCGGAGATTTTTGATCTTCTTTGAATTTTCACTTTCTTTGAACAACTTAAGTACTTGTAGTACATAATTTGATTATGACAAGGAGTCCAATATATTATATGGGTCTGTTTTCATATAACTGTGTGCACAAAGCAGGACTGGTGAATAGTGACAAGTTTCTGGGGTAAGAACTGCAACTGCCAGATATGTGTGATCCACTGCTGTACTCAGACATGGCCTAAGTGTGTGAGCATGCCCAGTATGGACATATATACGATATGTGTGTGAAAAATCAAGTTGTTTTTTACTTCAGGGCTCACCTTTGTGTTGTACATTGACAGGAAGCACACTGTGCCTGCAGGGCTTCCGTGAATCACTTTGCATAGACTTATCAACATTTCTACATACAGCTATTAGTTGTACATTTCTAGCCGAGGGGCACACCTGATTGTTACTGTGGGTGTACATAGTGAAAAAATTACATGGAGCTGCTTACTGCTTGGTGTGATGGATATGAAGTGTTCTTAAGACACTCAGTCTTGCTGGCTGGATTCTGCTAAAATTCAAAGTCTGGTTATATTTGCATTCACAGTCTGTTGCATACAGAAACTTGCAGAATATACACTGATGAGAGAATATACTTTGCAGCATCAACTTTAGAGAGCAGTAACAAATAACTTTTTATAATAAACCAAACGGAACAACGTTGCAGCTTAAAGTACTGTTCCAACTTTACTTCTCATATAGTACAGATGATGTGAGAGATATAACATTTACCTTAGGACAAATGAGTCCCTACCATACCTCTAACATAACTGGATTTATACAGCTCTTTATATACAGTTTTAGTCATGCATAAACATATGCATTTCCTCTTGATATTCTATTTTGGAGAATTGCTCATCCTGTAGAAACAATACTAAGCTTCCTTGTTTAACAATGTCTTAAGAGACCATCTTTTCTGACAGTGTGAACATCCTGTAACAGTGTCCTGTTGTCCATGCAGAAAAACATGTTTTTGAGGAAACACATTGTCCTGTATTCTATTTGGATCTTTGTATAAGAACATCTGTTCTTGTGCCAATGCTGATAAGCATATCCTGTTTTCCATGCAGAAAAACATATTTTTGAGGAAACACATTGTAAGAGATCAGCTTTTCTGACAGTGTGAACATCCTGTATTTTATTTGGATCTTTGTATAAAAACATCTGTTCTTGTGCCATATCCTGTTTTCCATGCAGAAAAACATATTTTTTGAGGAAACACATTGTCACAGTGTTATTGTCCATTCTTTAAAAGCAGATTTTACATTTTTGCTCTTGCATACATCCTGTTTTTAAGTCTATAAGGGAAAATGTCCATTCAGCAGGTTCCTTATTTTCCAAGCCATGGTCATTTAGTATGACTGCTGATCACATATTACTAAACTCTGTTTCTGCATTTAAGCAAGCTTTTTCTTTCAGCATATTTACAACAGAATTAATTTCAGCCTTATATTCATAATATCTAACAATTCCCTTTGTTTTTAAACATACTCAAAACATTTTATATAGAAAACACATTAAGAAGCAAACCTATAGTCTTCTTTTGATACAAGTCAAAATGCAATTTTACATAGTTAATACAATGATATTAAGTATTACTACAAAACTGAATGTATTTAAAACTTTTTCTTTTGCAGACCATTCTGTGAAAATATTTTATCAATTATGAGCTGTGTCTCCTTTAATGTTATTTTTTTTTAACATGATCATTTTATTCTTTTGCAATCACAGAATTTAATTTATGACTTAGAACTGTTCCATTAACTCTTTGCAACTGTTGAATTAATTATAAGAGACAAGAACTATGTGCTACTGCAAGCATTTATACACTGCTGAAAATATACAGTTTTAATGTCATTTTAACCATCACATTGTGTTCATGTCTCTGAACTGCTCATTAACATCTTGGTAAAATACTGAACTGGGCTTAGATAATAAATATTTGAAAGCAATTATTTTACTGGGGTAAAACCAGTGATATTACAACTTGACAAATTACTTTTGAACTTATTACAATGTATCCTGTACAGTATGTATTTACACAGACTGTTTGCTGTTCATGCATTTCAATCTAGTAGGTATCATGGACCCATTTTTTATTTATTTATTTTTTAAACATGTTTTTTTACACATATTCATTACTAGACATTAATTTAATTTGTACTGAATTCTTCTGCATTTGTACATACAAAGACTATCATTTGTACTGAAATTTTCTACATTTGTACATACAAAGACTATAAAGTACATTAAGTCTAATCTTACAAATTTAATAACAATATTAAGCAAAATCTTGGAAAATGTTTGTCTCTTTAGAAATATCTAGTGGAATTGCCACCAAAGGCATATGTCCTGTTATTTTAAACTACATACTTAACAATTAAAAATATTCATGCTTTTTTATACCAACATTGTTTTGCCAAAAACATATTAAAATAGTGACCAATCTTGTTCAGTTTTTTACATGTCTTTACTCTCTCTTGTATAGCTGTAATCAATTTTAAGCCTTCTCTTGTTTTTTAAACCATCTCTTGTATAGCTTTACAGTTTAACAGGTTGTAAATATAGCTATTAACAACTTGTAAAATATCTTATCCTGTCAGGTTTAATCCAGTTTACCAGTATTTTTAATACACTAATACCTGTTTTTTCCTCTCCCTAAAAGAGTATTGTCAAGAAGGAATGAGATATTTTTTCCTGTAGCTTTATTTTAGACCCTTATTATTTATTTTTATGTAGCTTTATTTCAGACCCTTGTTGTTTATTTTTTCTGTAGCTTTATTTCAGACCCTTGTTGTTTATTTTTTCTATAGCTTTATTTCAGACCCTTGTTGTTTATTTTTTCTGTAGCTTTATTTCAGAGCCTTGTGCAGTACTGCTTATACAGTCAGTGTAAAACTGAGAAAGTGCCCCTCCCCCTTATACAGTCACTGTAAAACTGAGAAAGTACCCCTCCCCTGTAGTACTTCAGCACTGTTTACCTGCCCTATGCTGTGAGAATAGAATGTATGTCAGCCCAACACTTTGGTTATACATTTATTTTATTAGGTTACTAAATAAAGCTTTCACTGTATATTACCTCTAGTAGGTATTTACACCCTCCTGCACAATTGATTTGAACTGTATATATACTATAGCCCATTTGCTGGCTGTACTTGATGCAACTGAGGTTTTTGTCCTTTAACATTTACTTGCAAACAGATTATAAGTGACATCTATGCACAATTGTGGCATTTTATTACAATTACCAAATAGTGTTGCCTGTAAACATTTTAACAATTATGTTTTAATAAAAATGATGCTTTAGAAAAACTCAAGCTACTTGCCTGGCAATCAGTCTTGTTGTTTATCTTATCTTTTCAACATTTCCTGTAACTATTCATTCAGTCTATGAAGGTCTGAGCTCACATTTCATACTCTATAAACTATAATTAATTCTTTTGGCATTTTTCCTTTAATGTGATTGTGATTTGCATAACTATGCATTTATACAACATAAATAGACATCATTTTACAATTACCTTACATGGATTTCAGTATTTTTTTTTATTTATTTAACTATTTAACTGTCCTGCCATTAATTTTACAAAAACTGTTTGAATAATACCATCTGTGATTTTCTTTTTAAAATTCAGAACTTTAACTGTTTGGTGTTACTATATAATTATAAACAAATTGTAAAAACAAAATAGATATTAGTTTAACCAACACATTTATATTTATATTATTTATATTTGCTGTTGTCTGCCTGTTATTCTTGTGTATTGTAACAGATGTACTCTAGATGAAAGAACACACATGCATGTCTGTCTTGTATATGTATATCTTTATACAAGCATGTCATCTTGTGACTTTAAATTTTTACTCATCTATTTTTATTTAATTTTATACACTAGAACAGTTTTGTTTACCTTTTGACTATGCTAATGAATGGCATTCATATGCTTTACTTTACTGTAGTACTGATAGATGTCTTGCTTTAACTGAATGAAAGTAAAACATTTAAGAATGATTTGTCCAGACATCAGATCCTACCATCCTACCATGTATGTTTAACCATTTTCAAAACATAAACATATTATAAAATATATTTCTTTTGCACAGATTAACTGTGTATGCAGGAAGTTCCCAGTCTTTGTCAGTTCAGCTAATTTATTTCCTTTATCCTGCAACTGCTGTTGAATTTCCTGTAATGTTGCATGGTCTTTCTGACATTCTTTAGTAAGCTGTTCTGCTGAATTTGACACTCCTTTGTACTTTGAAAGATGTATGTATAACTTGTCTAAGCTTCCTGAACTCATTGTGTCTGTCTTTTAGAAGTTTACTACATTCCTTTGTAACAAAATGTACTAGGGTTCTATCAGTAACTGATTTGACTCACATGTGGTGACAGGACATAACTGTTCAATATCAGAATGTAATGGAAACACTTTACACTTAGTTAATTCTTTATCATGAACAGATCTGTCTTTACAGTCTATTTTTAGCAATATGATGCAATATTATTTTATGGCATAATACACAAAATGCAGTTTGTTGAAGCACACACTAAACATTTGTCATTTTCACATGGTTTTCTTTGAGATACCAGTCAAATATTGTAATACATGTGCATTAATGCCTTACTATCAACCTGCCCTAATAAGGTTTATTTACTAATGTGCTGTGTATACCAACATTGCAATTTACTAAAGTTTGGTTTACTCCTGCATGAATTATAAATAATATCCATACTGTCTAATATGCAAACTGTCTAAGAATATACAAACTATGTAAGAATATACAAACTATGTAAGAACATACAAACTGTCTTAAGAATATACAAACTATTTAACATAATCCACACTAAATATGTGACACAGAAAAAGTCTTACCAGTTAGCAAGAAAACAGGTGATCAAGCTGTTATTGCAGATGGCTAGAAATTTTCAGAGTCACTTGAGAAGCTGGTGAAGCATAACAGGCAGCGGACTACTGTGCTAGTGGACATTCACCTTTTCTTGAAGAATTTATGGCACTGAATTTCTTGAACTAGTCTCACTCTGAATTGTAGACATCTAAAAACTTTACTACTGAAAGCTGCATAAACTGGAATACTTCTGTTTAGGATTTACACATACGTACAAATGTTAGTTACTGCAATTTGACTGAAGTGACTCTCTGCAGGGCTTACCATCCTCCTGTGTTTGAATGCAGATTGTAGGTTCAAATGCAGGATAGCTTGCACATTGAAAAATTACATGGAGCTGCTTACTGCTTGGTGTGATGGATTTGAAGTGTTCTTAAGACACTCAGTCTTGCTGGCTGGATTCTGCTAAAATTCAAAGTCTGGTTATATTTGCATTCACAGTCTGTTGCATACAGAAACTTGCAGAATATACACTGATGAGAGAATATACTTTGCAGCATCCTTTGAAAGCAGTAACAAATAACTTTTTAATAAACCAAAGCGGAACAACGCTGCAGCTTAAAAGTACTGTTCCAACTTTACTTCTCATATAGTACAGATGATGTGAGAGATATAACATTTACCTTAGGACAAATGAGTCCCTACCATACCTCTAACATAACTAGATTTATACAGCTCTTTATATACAGTTTTAGTCATGCATAAACATATACATTTCCTCTTGATATTCTATTTTGGAGAATTGCTCATCCTGTAGAAACAATACTAAGCTTCCTTGTTTAACAATGTCTTAAGAGACCATCTTTTCTGACAGTGTGAACATCCTGTAACAGTGTCCTGTTGTCCATGCAGAAAAACATGTTTTTGAGGAAACACATTGTCCTGTATTCTATTTGGATCTTTGTATAAGAACATCTGTTCTTGTGCCAATGCTGATAAGCATATCCTGTTTTCCATGCAGAAAAACATATTTTTGAGGAAACACATTGTAAGAGATCAGCTTTTCTGACAGTGTGAACATCCTGTATTTTATTTGGATCTTTGTATAAAAACATCTGTTCTTGTGCCATGTCCTGTTTTCCATACAGAAAAACATATTTTTGAGGAAACACATTGCCACAGTGTTATTGTCCATTCTTTAAAAGCAGATTTTACATTTTGCTCTTGCATACATCCTGTTTTAAGTCTGTAAGGGAAAATGTCCATTCAGCAGGTTCCTTATTTTCAAGCCATGGTCATTTAGTATGACTGCTGATCACATATTACTAAACTCTGTTTCTGCATTTAAGCAAGCTTTTCTTTCAGCATATTTACAACAGAATTAATTTCAGCCTATATTCATAATATCTAACACATAGGATGAGGGGTTCACCTGACACTTATACACATTTGCTAGGCCCGCACTACTATGTCAGGTACTCCATTTCAGTCTGTACTGTTGCCTATCATACTGGCTTGAGGCATACTACTGTACTACAGATCTTAGCTTAATTTCACTTATATTTATTTGTGACTTCATAGCCTACAACTCACATCACACTGCCTGGCCTGCTGTTATCTGTCTGCATAGGCCTGAATGATTTGTCCATACATCAGATCCTACCATCCTACCATGTATGTTTAACCATTTTCAAAACATAAACATATTATAAAATATATTTCTTTTGCACAGATTAACTGTGTATGCAGGAAGTTCCCAGTCTTTGTCAGTTCAGCTAATTTATTTCCTTTATCCTGCAACTGCTGTTGAATTTCCTGTAATGTTGCATGGTCTTTCTGACATTCTTTAGTAAGCTGTTCTGCTGAATTTGACACTCCTTTGTACTTTTGAAAAGATGTATGTATAACTTGTCTAAGCTTCCTGAACTCATTGTGTCTGTCTTTTAGAAGTTTACTACATTCCTTTGTAACAAAATGTACTAGGGGTTCTATCAGTAACTGATTTGACTCACATGTGGTGACAGGACATAACTGTTCAATATCAGAATGTAATGGAAACACTTTACACTTAGTTAATTCTTTATCATGAACAGATCTGTCTTTACAGTCTATTTTTTTAGCAATATGATGCAATATTATTTTATGGCATAATACACAAAATGCAGTTTTTGTTGAAGCACACACTAAACATTTGTCATTTTTCACATGGTTTTCTTTGAGATACCAGTCAAATATTGTAATACATGTGCATTAATGCCTTACTATCAACCTGCCCTAATAAGGTTTTACATTTACTAATGTGCTGTGTATACCAACATTGCAATTTACTAAAGTTTGGTTTACTCCTGCATGAATTATAAATAATATCCATACTGTCTAATATGCAAACTGTCTAAGAATATACAAACTATGTAAGAATATACAAACTATGTAAGAACATACAAACTGTCTTAAGAATATACAAACTATTTAACATAATCCACACTAAATATGTGACACAGAAAAAAAGTCTTACCAGTTAGCAAGAAAACAGGTGATCAAGCTGTTATTGCAGATGGCTAGAAATTTTTCAGAGTCACTTGAGAAGCTGGTGAAGCATAACAGGCAGCGGACTACTGTGCTAGTGGACATTCACCTTTTCTTGAAGAATTTATGGCACTGCGAATTTCTTGAACTAGTCTCACTCTGAATTGTAGACATCTAAAAAACTTTACTACTGCAAGCTGCATAAACTGGAATACTTCTGTTTAGGATTTACACATATGTACAAATGTTAGTTACTGCAATTTGACTGAAGTGACTCTCTGCAGGGCTTACCATCACTCCTCCTGTGTTTGAATGCAGATTGTAGGTTCAAATGCAGGATAGCTTGCCATTGAAAAAATTACATGGAGCTGCTTACTGCTTGGTGTGATGGATTTGAAGTGTTCTTAAGACACTCAGTCTTGCTGGCTGGATTCTGCTAAAATTCAAAGTCTGGTTATATTTGCATTCACAGTCTGTTGCATACAGAAACTTGCAGAATATACACTGATGAGAGAATATACTTTGCAGCATCAACTTTAGAGAGCAGTAACAAATAACTTTTTATAATAAACCAAACGGAACAACGTTGCAGCTTAAAAGTACTGTTCCAACTTTATTTCTCATATAGTACAGATGATGTGAGAGATATAACATTTACCTTAGGACAAATGAGTCCCTACCATACCTCTAACATAACTAGATTTATACAGCTCTTTATATACAGTTTTAGTCATGCATAAACATATACATTTCCTCTTGATATTCTATTTTGGAGAATTGCTCATCCTGTAGAAACAATACTAAGCTTCCTTGTTTAACAATGTCTTAAGAGACCATCTTTTCTGACAGTGTGAACATCCTGTAACAGTGTCCTGTTGTCCATGCAGAAAAACATGTTTTTGAGGAAACACATTGTCCTGTATTCTATTTGGATCTTTGTATAAGAACATCTGTTCTTGTGCCAATGCTGATAAGCATATCCTGTTTTCCATGCAGAAAAACATATTTTTGAGGAAACACATTGTAAGAGATCAGCTTTTCTGACAGTGTGAACATCCTGTATTTTATTTGGATCTTTGTATAAAAACATCTGTTCTTGTGCCATGTCCTGTTTTCCATACAGAAAAACATATTTTTGAGGAAACACATTGCCACAGTGTTATTGTCCATTCTTTAAAAGCAGATTTTACATTTTTGCTCTTGCATACATCCTGTTTTTAAGTCTGTAAGGGAAAAATGTCCATTCAGCAGGTTCCTTATTTTCCAAGCCATGGTCATTTAGTATGACTGCTGATCACATATTACTAAACTCTGTTTCTGCATTTAAGCAAGCTTTTTCTTTCAGCATATTTACAACAGAATTAATTTCAGCCTTATATTCATAATATCTAACACATAGGATGAGGGGTTCACCTGACACTTATACACATTTGCTAGGCCCGCACTACTATGTCAGGTACTCCATTTCAGTCTGTACTGTTGCCTATCATACTGGCTTGAGGCATACTACTGTACTACAGATCTTAGCTTCCAATTTCACTTATATTTATTTGTGACTTCATAGCCTACCCAACTCACATCACACTGCCTGGCCTGCTGTTATCTGTCTGCATAGGCCTGGGGGGAAGTTACTCATATGCCTCTTCAGAGGGCATGATACAGCATTTGTTTGTGTTTGCGTTAGTCTACAATTGTCCTGCTTTGTCTGTGCCAGTGAAATGCTGTCATGGCTTAATGGTTCAGTACTGTGACTATAGTGCACAGTATCCTGAGTTCGAGCCCTGTCACTGCTTTTTATTTTCCTGCTGGGCAGACCAGACTGCTTAAGGAGCAGTAAAGCAGGTGTGAGCGTGTTTACCTGACTTTGCTCAACTTTGCCAAACTTTGCCCGACTTTGCCCAACATTGCCCAACATTGCTCAACGTTGCCCGGCGTTGCACTAGTTAGCGCAGTGCGCAGCTCCACTCAATTGTGTTTAAATATGTTAAATAGTGGTAAAATGTGCTTAGCACTGCTTTATGTTGCTGAAAATAGGGCAATCATGCCTCAGGTGGTGCTGCAGGGCTGTCTATGTCAGATGCACATAGTACACTCCCTATACATGCTTGAAAACAGGTAGCATCAAGTTAGGCATCCCTTTTATTGCATGTGCGAGTCAGAGAGAGGTGTCATTTCCAGGTTTCCTACTGAGTCAGTGTATGTGCTATGCATTGCCTCTTTGCCAAGGACAAGGCATACTGGGCATGCTTCCTTCTGCCTACTGGGCAGGCTCAGGTTGTTCCTCCTCCGAGTCATGCTGTGCCTGTGCAGGCCTTGGCAATGGTGGGGGGCTGTTTGGCCCTGCCCCATGCTGTTCTTGCTGCAGCTGTTTTCGCAGGATCATATTGTGTAGCATGGCACATACCATGACAATTTGGGTACATGTAGTTGGTGAGTACTGCAAGGCTCCACCAGATGTGTCCAGGCACCGGAACCATGACTTGAGCATCCCAAACACATGCTCAATAATGTTTCTTGTTTGTGCATGTGCCTCATTATGGAGTTCTTGTTCGGGTGTGTGTGCATTTCTGATGGGTGTCATCAGCCATGGCTCCAGTGCATATCCAGCATACCCCACTAGGTGACCGTCAGGGATGTCCCCATTGGCAAATCTCTGGTACAGCTGCATCAGATGCCAGATGTTGGAATCGTGATAGCTTCCAGGGCAGCCAGCACACACATTCATTATTATGCCCTGGGCATCACACACGACCTGGCAGTTGATGGAGGGGAAGCCCTTGTGGTTGATGTAGACCCTACCCCGCTCACCAGGTGGAGCTTTGATGTGTATGTGCATGCAGTCTATTGCACCCACTACCTCAGGGTATTCTGCTATTTGGTGAAAAAGACGCATATTGCTGGCCAATGCCTCATGGGAATTGATGAAATATATGTTGTCACCGACGCTGACATGGCATCCAGGAACTGGTGCAGTACCCTGGATGCTGATGCCTGTGAAACCCCCAACATATCACCAGTTGGTCTCTGGAAGGTACCTGTAGCTAGTATTCGTAGGCCAACACATACCTTGGTATCCACTGGGATGGGTTCCCCTCTTTTGGTTCTGTGTGTGAGGTGTGGCCGGTATAGCTCAACAATTTGCTGCAGGAGGTCTCTGTCCACTCTATAGCACTCCACTATCTCCAGCTCATGTAGCCCCTGGTAGGTTACCCTGGGTCTGTACACTCTTCTCCGTCTCCTCACTGTGGGTTGCTCAGCAGCATTCACAACATCACCACCCTCAGCATCTTGCACATGTTGGTTTTTGATAGCAATAGCAGCCCCTAACATTTTGTCTGACTTAAGCTTTTTAAGTTTTCACTCTTTGTATACTGCAGTGTTGCAGAGTTCTTGGGGAAAAACAGAGTAGACTGCTGTTTGCAGAGTTTAAAATGCTGGGCTGGGCTAGTCTACTGCCTGTGTAATTGGCTGTTTTTGATATATTTCACCTGGCAGCTCTGCTAGTTCTCCTTGGTTAACTTCCTACTACTTCTTTTCCTTCCTTTTTCCTTTCTGTTTCCGCCCAGGGCAGCACCACGCAAACAAGCGCAAGCATGCGCACATGGGCGCATACGTGCACACATGCTTTGTGCCTGTTTGCAAGAAATTTCAGATATATCCACGGCATACGCCTTTGGTTTCTTGTTTTCAACTAGGACAACTGTAGACATGCCTCTTGCAATCCTGAGCAACTCAGGGCAAATACAAGCCACTGGGCTCCAATAAGCTTACAGTCTTTCAGACATACCCCCTCATGATGTCACCTATCTTCTATGCTACTACTCCCCTACTCCTATACTTACACTCTAGGGACATGGCTCACATACCGGGGAAAATTAGGATTCACTATCCTTATCCTTATTTGCATAGGATTGCCTACTAATGCTCGGTTACATCTCTCACACTGAGCTTCCCCCCCTTAGCAACCACTACTCAGTGACCATGTTGTTTTCAGCCTGCCATTCACCTGCATGGCAGAACAAGCTTTTTAGTGAAAATGCCCATTTTTGGCTATTTTTCAATTTTTTTCATTTTATTTAAAGCGCCGCACATTTGCGCTGTGCTGCGCTACGCTTAAACATTGGTGATCGGGGAAAAAATGGATTTTAAGGATTTACAACATTTGCAAATGCCAATGGCCTTATATTTGGCCATTGGCATGCTACCTCAACTAGATGTATCGTTTATTTGGAGCTGTCATAGCTCCGTTTAGCTATTTGCAGAACAGTACTCCGTTACCAACAGAGTACATTTCTGCAAATAACACTACTCTTACACGGACAGGTTAGTGTTTCCTGGATCACAAATTTACCTCATTTGCATAGCTTTCAGCAGCAAATGAGGTAATTTGCATACCATAACACTGTCCGTGCAAGAGTAGCTTTAGAAGCTCTCATGCACGCCCCTGCCGGCTGTTGCTGGATCGCTTGGCAGACATATTGGCTGTCTGCCGTCTTACACTAATCTTAGACTCCATGCAAGCCTTCGTAAATCTGACCCCAGATCTTTGCTGACTTTTCCAAGACATAACCAGCCCTGTCATACAGATTTGCCTCTTAGCTTCAACATTGATTCAACACAAATTTGTTCATTATTGAAGTTATAGAATTTTCTCTTTTGAAGTAGAATACACAGAACTACTGGAATGTGTGAATGACAGCTAAAATTTGATATTTTTTTTAAATATATTCACAAAATAATACCAAAACAGAAAGATCCACCTTTTCTCACACTGGCTTCTAGTAGTACTACTGCTAACGCATTCTTTCTTCCATCTTTACTACAGTTTATACTTTCTTACATATTGTCCTTCCTCCTTGTACCAGAAACTAGCACAAGCTCACAGCAGAATAGCTTTCTACTGGGCAACATGCTCATACTAACTACTGTAGCTCCTTGACAGAACTCTGTTGAAATGTGCCCCTAGATTCAATAAAATCCATGTAGGCATAGTGTAGAGCCTACACAGAATGTTACCATTTCCGTATACACAATTCCCTCTCACAGCACACCATGCATATTAATCATGGCAAGTTGCTGAGGGAGAGCTGTGGAACATGGTTATTGAATCAGTGTAGGGAGTGTGTTGCTAACTGAGTTCATAGATGAGTAACACACTCACTACACTGTCCAATTTTATTATAGCAATGTAATTTAATTTTTTTTTAAAAAAAAGCATGTTTGCATGGTGTAGAGCGCAGCTGTGCTAAGTGGTGGCGAGACACCTGCCAGACATCTAAAACTAGAAATAGAATATAGAAATAGACATACTTAATTAGTTCTATAAAGGTCAAGTTTAAGCATAGCTGAGCAGGTTTGCATTGCATGGCACAGTACTCAGCACTGCTTAAAGGTAGCTCAGAGGTATATGTGAAGGTATAGCAAAATTCCACATATCCACATGGGTAAATGGGTAGAGTTACAGCCTCATATGCAGGAGGCATATGGTTTGAATACATGGAAGAGCAAGTTAGCAGTTTTGTTCAACATAGAAATTATGTAAATTGTTTTTAAATACTGGCTGTGCTCAGCTAAGCTCTGCTAAGACCTGCAAATACCTGTTAAGCACTGCTTAAACAAAATAACGGCAGATAATGTTTATATACTGCTTAACATCGCTTCACTGGTTTGCACACTGCTAAGCAATGCCAAGCATTTGGTGTATTCCAGTTTTCACACTGCTTAGCTCAGCTGGGCTGGTTTGTGCACTGCTAAGTGAAGCGCCAGATTTTTAAATATTGCTCAATGGCATTTAAGGGCAGAAAAACAGGTTATATTAAGCCCAATAGGGGGAATACAACATAATCCATTGGAGTTCTGTCTCTGAAGGATAGAATGACAGGCATTGGAGAGGGTTTGCACTTTCCAGCACAGTGGTGGGGCATTCAGGAGTCCAGGGTCATGGTCAGACTCCATGTCAAAAACCATGAGAGCTGGCTGATGCAGGGAGGTTACCAGGGCTCAGAGTGCAAGGCAGATGGCCTGGGACCAGCTGCAAGGGACCTCACCAGTGCAATTGGTATTCCCCGCACAGGTGAGCAGTGTCATCACCACCATGATGACCTGAAAAGATGAACGGGGACTCTCTTGGATATCTGGATCTAAGAATTCTGGGCTGGGAATTTCCCACATGTATGTAAGTACTATTACCTGTGTTTCACAAATATCTAATCTTGAATGCCTTCTAAACTGGTGTGCATAATGATGTGCTTCTCTCCCAACAGCTCCAGAGGAGAGGGATTGCAACATTGAGGTGCATGCCTGGCAATGGCCAGGTTGCACTGTGAGTGTAGTTAGTACAGATGTATTTTGCTATCTACAGTCAAATAAGCAAGAAAGAGCAAAGCATTAACTGTGATTAGATATATACAGTAAACTTTGTACTGGAATGAATGTGGACTTACATCTGTACTGCAAGAAGTGCATACTGCCAACTGTAGTGCCATAAGCAGGGAAGATTAAAGTATTAACCATAATAAAGTATATGCAATAACGTTTGTAGTGCAATAAATGTAGAATTACAGCTGTATTGCAACACATGCATAATGGCAACTGTTGTGCAAAAAATGAAATTATAGCACTAACTGATTGAAGGTATTGCTAAGGCTGTTGTGCAATGACTGTGGAAGTAGGGCTGTTTTGCAAGAAATCAATTATTACAACTGTTCTGCAATAAAAACATGAAATAATATCAGTACCTGTATGAAGGTATAGCTAATAAAGTCTGTTATGCAAGAAGTGTGGAACTAGGACTGTTTTGCAAGAAGTCAATTATTGCAACTGTTCTGCAATAACAACACAAAATAATATCAGTACCTGCATGGAGGCATGTCTAATAAAGTCTGTTGTGCAATAAGTGTAGGTTCAGAGTTATTTTGTAAGAAATTACTTATGACAACTGGTCTGCAACAATGCATGGACCAATAGCAATAACACCAAGGTAAATCATGTAGATCAGGATTGCCTTGTTTTCACCATTGCATGTCAGCTACAAGCATTCAGGCTGTGAGGTATGGTGCTGTAGTCAGATAGTGTACAGTTGTAGACTGCAAATAATAACTCATAATCAGATATTGTTTGTTGACTTCACAGATATTTCAACACACTAAGAATGTATTGTGTACACCTGCATTCCATGTAGAAATGTATACTATACCTAGTATCTCTGTCATGTTTGAATGTCATGCATGTGTGTCCAACTGTCACTGCAGTCACGTATAAAACTGTACCACTGTTACCAGGTCATAATTTGGTTCCAGGTAAGCTCTAGGTAAATGTCAGTACGTCAGTAATCAACAGTGACTCAGTCGCTCTGTTTGCTAAATGCTGTGTATGAAGTACATTTTTGTCACACACAGCACAGGGTTCGAATCCAGTGCTATGTAGATCTAAATATTACAGCATCAGTCACTTAATGTTTACAGATATTCTCTCCACAGGAACTACAGGTAAATGGGTGAGGTATCCCATATTATGAGTACATTATTGTGTGTTTACATGCCACAGACTGTTAAAGTCATTACCAGGAATGTGAAAATACAACATAAAATACAGGAGATAAGTATAAAAATAATAAAATTAAAAAAAAAAGAAATAAAATGTGTAAACTTTGGTATGACTGCATGCCTGGAGTGTATGTTAAAGGTTGCTGCATTCAATTAATACAGTTGATGCATATGTCTTCTGTAGTCACTGCTATAGGTTCTATCCCCATGCCTGCCAAGCAAGGCATGATAGTTGTTTACTCTCTGTACTGTACCATACATGTTTCTCAAGTGTCACTCTGTCAGGAAATGTAATTACTGTTGCATAATCCCTCTGTCACAGATGTATCATTGACATGATTATGTAAATAGCAAAATAATGCTACATCAGCTCTCAGTATTCCTTGTTAGTTGTATAGATACACCTGATGTGCAAGTGTTCTGTGTAATTGTGTACCTACAGTTTTTACTGCTTGGCCCATACTGTCCCATGCGGATAGCTTGAGAGGTACATACATACTACAGCAGCTATAGGGCACTTTTACACATAAATAATGGACAGACCTGTAGAGTAGACAGCAGTTTTGTTGTCGACAATATAGCCTATAATGGTATTAATGGACTGTACTTCTCTCTCTCTCCACCCCTTATCTTCAAATATTTATTATTGTTATTCATTGGTTATGGTTTACTATTAACATACATTGCTCCATAAACTTTATTTTGGATCATATGTTTTATTATTGTTATGTATTACAATGATTACACATTAACATATCGTGTTGAATTACCTATTCTGTTGGCCTTATCCTGTAACTGTTACTGGCATGCTGTTAATATACTGACTGTTCTGTTATTTAGTACTGTGTTTCATGTAATATGCACTGAAATGTAATGGGGTTATTTCCAAAGTTCTGCCATGCTGTTATTACAAACAATGGTTTTGTTCATAACTAACCTGTATGTATTGCTTTACCTCCATAACCATAGCACGTCAGGGTAGGCCAGTTCTTGATGATCCACCTACCCTACATCAGCCGGCCGTGGCACCAGATCCCAGCATGTCTGAGACCCAAGCCTGCAATGCCCTCTCTGCTGGCCCTGCACCACCTTCAGGTGTAACTGCCTCAGGGGATAGGGCCTGTCCCTCCCAGGAGTGGTGATAGAGGGGTGGTAGTCATCCAGGATTGACTACCAGCCATGGTGTGCAAGATTGTTCATAGGAGCTATGAACATTGCCTGTGCTGGATTGAGGGCAGACTGGACAACCTGGTGGGGTCAGCTGGCCCTGTTAGCCAGCTTCCAGCAAAGCCACCTTCGGGGCAGTGAAATAGCAAAGTCGACTGCCCATGGGTGGGGACCTCGGGCACATTGCTGCCATCTGGAGGTACATGCACTTCAGATTCCACAACACCCTCCCTATTCAAGGTGTTTACCCCCTCATATGCCACACACTGCCCCTGTCTGCTGTCTTGTCTGTCTTATCTGTCTGCAATTGCATCCTCTCCTACCCAACTTACCTCACCACCTGCATGTATATCCCATCCCCACCATTCCACTCTCTCCTTATAAAAAATGGGCACCTGTCCCACAAAATAAAAATTCTCCACATACATAGTGCTTCATTTTACACATGTGCCCACTGGACACAAGTCATTTGGTCCAGTTGGCTTGTCAACACATTTATATTGTCCTCACCCCTCTCGCTGGGATTTGAGTGTCCAAATTCATCTACAAAATCTGTCAATATGCACAGCTGTTGTAGTACAGGAAATAGAAAGCTATGGTTCTTTCCTACACCCTTCCTGCACATCCTTACCTGCCTTTCACTGTGTTTTCCCCTGTTTGCCCCATTTCACCACTATCCTATTACCCCCCTTTTTGTTTAAATTTTGTAGTGTGGGTTTGCCCAGAGCTAAGCAGAGTGTCACTATGTGGCACATCGCACCGCACTGTGCAAATCTGCTTAAATGAGCTTTAATGTGCCTTAATGATCCTATGAGTTTCTCACAGTGTTAGGCACATGTACAAAATAGTCATCCCAGTCATGTTTCAAACCAAGGCACCTGTTAACTACAGCCTACTGAACTAATTCACTAGGCCACACAGATCTTATTCGAGGCAGGTGCTTCCAGCAATACATACTGATTGCCTCTGACAGACTGAAATCAAACCTAATGTGAAAAATGGGAGTGTCCCTGGGAATCTGATGCAAAAATACACCAGTCGACAGCCAAATAAATAATATGTGAGACCTGGGATAGCAGGTAAATGTTCACTTTTACCTGCAAAATCTTGAAACAAACCTGCTAAGGCAGCAATGGCACAGTACATATGTTCAAATGGGACCCTGCTGCAGAACAACTGCATTTGAAAGCCATGCACATACTAATGAATGCAGACGTGTGTCACAACCTGTATGTCAGCATATATATTTGACAAATACGCCTGCTCCTGCATTGACCCAATAGCTCAGACTGTTAAATGCCTTGCATATAGAACAATTTGCCATGCACAGTCCTGAATTTGAATCTAGCATGTTGCACTTCAATTATATTGTTGTGAAGACAGCAAGTAATGACTGAGTCATGCAATTTTAATCCCCATAGGTTACTGCTACTGAATTATCTGCTACCCAATTTTGCAAGTCACAGGCCTGCAGGTAGGGACACACTGCACATATTTCTGGCCTCCATAGTGTTCACACTCCACCATGTGCCCTAGGCTGCAGCAGCAGCTGCAGCCTGGAGCATGCACAGCTGTATGTTAAGGTAGCTGCTACAGACTAACCATACCTCCCAACCCCCTATAACAAGGGATCTGGACAGAACCATACATAAAGGGGGTGGCAAATGTCCAGAGATAGATTCATGTTTCGCAGTTTGCCCTTAGAAAGATAGTAAGTTGATAGAATAGCAACTACTGCATTAGCATGCATATTCTGATGGGTATGAAGTGTGACAATCACATGTCTCTCTCCCCTTTCTGACCTCAACCCAGAATGTTTGTCACTGAACTGCCAGATGACCACACTGTCATGGGACACTGACCAAGCATATGAGACAAAACTGTGGACATACTTCATACATCTCTACAGTGGACAGTATTTGTACTTACCTTCTGCAATGCTGTAGTCTCCACACCTCAGTTATGATCATCTCAAAAACTAAGAAAGGGGCCAAGGCCTACATGAAGGCCTTGTGTATATTTCACTGTGGCACCATGTCATTGGCTAATGATAGTGCAATTCAGCCATTTTAGATGCAGTTAGCAATTCTGAGTCACAGAATGGTGCAGAGGCAATTACCTGTCAATGAGCATTACCTACAAAAGGCAAGCAATCACTTAAAAAGAACAGGTCTGTATGTGGTTTTACTCACACAGACAGCATTTGTGTAAAGCATTTGTAGAGGAACACTTAAAAAAAAGGAATACATCATTTTACCAGGTATATACTACATTTTCCTATAAAATGGGATGAAGATGGGATGCTGGAGGTATGGGGAATAGGGATTAAAACAGTAGGCTTGTATTAGATCTATGATAATGACATGTCAATGATGCTCTGCTGTCCAACACTTACAGGCATGCCTCTCAACTGTATATAAAACACTAAACTGTCCCTGCTTTGAATCATATCTCTGCTCTGTCCCTGTCCATCCCTCCTACAATGGTCAACTGTTGTAAAGATAGTGGATTACACATAAGACATAGTGATCCTAAGCAAGGGTGCACACTCCTGTAACATCAAATGATGCACTGTAATTCACCTCCTCTCAATCTGTCAGTGTCACACATAAATAGTACTAATATTGTAAAAGTCTCAATGTCCCTGATGTACTCTAGCTAAGTCCCTGTTTCATGGGCATTTGTCCCTGTCTGGTTGAGAGCTATGCCTAACACACCTCTCAACCTCCTACAGTAAGAACTCAGGACAAAGCTACATTTAATGGGGGAACAAATGCCCAAACTCAGTGACAGAGTATACATATTGGCCATACAAAGTAAGAATGTGAATAGGCTAACAGATATTACTGTAGCATAGTTGTTTTCTAAGGGGTCTGATGGGTGACAGACTCCGTGTCAGTTTTCTGACAGCAACCATCAATCAGTGGACAAACACTTGTCAGACAGCCACAAGTTTGTACAAGAAGGACCAAGCAAACATGGTGACATTCTGCAAACATATGCATAGTTGAGAGGTATGATGCTCGCAGGGAACACATACTACAGCAGGTTCGTATTGCTGCTTGTCATTGTGACACACTGGTTGTTGGAATAGCACACTGCTATTTGTTCAACAGTGATCGTATAACATATTAGTGGGAATTTATCTGTATGTGGCACACCACAGTACAGTGCAGTAATGGGTGTGGAGACATACAGCTGAATCTGTCAAAGCACACAGGGACAGTACCTAGTATTGCTACTGTCTTGCTGATAGCCACACATGTAGTGTGTTGCCAAACTGTGGGGTATGACGTGTGAGGGAGCAGTGGATAGTGCAGGCCATTATCTGCATGAAGGGTCTGTACATAGTGGAAATCCACATATCTGATCCTGTAATGTGTTCTTCCCTTGTTGTCTTGCAGGAATGATGTAACAAAGGAGATATCCTCCATTTTCATCTGCAGAAAATAATGCTATACTGGATGCCCTCAGACTCAAGTATCACATCCTGCTTTCAAGGGGTTGCCACAATCATGAACAGCAGGCTGCATTGTTGGGCTGACCTTGTGAGGGCTGTTAATCATATTAGCCAACAGGACAGGACCTATGAGCAGATCTGACACTGGACCTCAGATATGGTCATTGCCACACGTTAAAAGGCAACTTTGGTGCTAGGGATCATGCTGCCACTGGTGGAGCGCCTGCAATAGAGCTACCACTCTCTGCCACAGAGGAATTCCCGGCAAACCTAGGATCAACCAACAGCTCCCAGCCAACCATCACATCATACATCCTGGAGGTGGGTGCCATAGCTTCTACATGAGGGGAGCGCCCATGTAAGCTTACTGTGTTCACCAGTATAATATATAAGCAGTCACTGCAGCAGGCAAAACAGACTAGTACATGGGTGGCAGGTCTGTCTGCATTGGGGGTTTGGCTTTTACCCACAGTTGTGCACACATACTCAGAATGTCAGCAATATAGCCAGTATCACATTAGCTACTGTACATGTGGATATATGCACGTTACCTTGCAACATTTGGTGTTGCTGACAATACCTCTCCCTCACCTTTTCATAGGTATGTCAGGTGTGACTAGAGTTTATGTTCCTCTACCTGGTAAGTGTGATACTGTTGTTTTACAGATCATATATACCCTATGAAAGTTAAGGGCTGTCATTTTGCCTTATGCACAACTATTGTGCTTAGCCAGAGTAGAATAGTAGTATGTTCCATTTTGGAGCAGTTAACTACAGTGCATAGCCTAGGGAATAACAGGTGTGTATTTGTACACACATTAACATGTTTGCACTTATAGTTATGAGCAACTATGCAGCCTACTATACATGAGGCAATTACTCCAAGATGCCCCTTCAAACACAATAGAGAGAAGGTACATATCTGAGGCAGTGCTACTACAACTGGCATATCATTGTCAAGATAGGTGTACTGGGTTTTATGTGTAGTTCTATCACATACACTATCATATTGCATACCTCACAGGTGTATTGTACTAGCAACATTACCCAAATGTAGGTGATGTGCATGTTATACAGGGCCTGGGTTGTCTGTGTATGTTGTTGTGAGTCTGTGTGTTATGCATGGGATCAGAGATGAGAAGATGTGGGACATGTAATGCAGTTGTGGATCCTCATCTGCAGGAATCTGTGTGGATTACCATGCATAATAGTGCAGATGGTAATGTACTGCTTTTGTCTCACAGGTGAATGGAGGGGTTGGAGTCTGTCCCCCTCACAACCTGATGTCAGTGTCTCATCTGACTCTGATGATGATGGTGGCCACAGTGATGCACAGGTGGTGTTTGTTGGTGGTTGAATCTGTCCCAGAGGTTGACATCCCCCTTCAGCCCCCATTGTCCCCACACACAGTCAGTATGCTCACACATACCCAGTCACCAGAGGCCACAGATATTGGACAGTCACAGGGTGGCAACATAGTACAGGACAGTGTGAGAATTATGGCATCACTGAGTGTAGACATTGGCCATAGCCATAGAGCTGGTGAGGTCTCAGACAGGCAGATTGATAGGAGTGCTTGAAGGAGGACTGCTGGCCATGCAACTCCTATTGCAGGTGTCACATCACAGGTCATTCGCTGTATGTTTTGGGCTGTCATGGTGGCACAGACATGATCTAAACACAACATCAGGCAGATGCATAGGGTTATGGATGCAGCACAGTCTGGCATCCGTGACTGTCTCCACTGCATTGGTGATGCCCTGGAGTGTTTCACTGATGTAGTGGACAGATGGTGGGCTGAGACAGTGCCTGTCTTTCAGCACACGTTGTCTGTGCTGGAACATGTGGTTGGTGTCGAGTGTCAGACAAGTGGACATAAGCCAGCAACACCATTTCCTGTGAGACCGTGTGGCCATGCACACTCACACTCCCGCAGTGGCAGTTCTTCCAGCACTACAGAGGGAAGTGTGCTGTCCAAACTATGATGTGGCAGGCCATGGGCACATGATCCTGGGTGGTCTTGTGGGGGGGACAGGCCCAGCAGACTGCAGTCACCGTCAGGTACTAGCACTGCATCTGACCTTGAGCATGGTGCGGCCCGTGCTACTCCTGGTGAAGCCAGTTGCTGTGTTCATGGCCAGAGACAGTGAACTGTCCACTCTACCATGTTTGTTTCACAGCTGTCCACCATACACATGTGTAGGGCTAGCACTGGGCTTGGCTGTGTACATGCACACACTCCAACACTATTGTCACACACAAGTCACCTACAGACACAGATGGCACCTCTTCATGGCCCATGTATCCAGCACCCCTTCCTGACTTACATGCTGTCATACTGGCACAGCCTAGGACTGTGGCACCCCCATACCACACACTGTGCATGTGATGATACCTGTGCCATCTGTGCCATCGATATGGGTACCTGCATATATGTATCTGATGTATGTGTTTGTGTAGTGCAATAGTGTTATGCCATGGCAGTTGTTGTGGGCCACAATAGGTACTGTACGCTGGCATATATCAAGAATATGCATCAAACATTGTGTATCTTTGTTGCCTGATGGTACACTGGCAGTAGTGTTACAGAATGACAGGTGTGTCAAGGACCTGTGCACATTTTTGTCCCAGGAGTCTGAGCAGTTCAATTATAGATACATGGCAGCAATATGGCAGCACAAGATGACAAGGCAGCACAGCAGAGATATGATGTCAGCAAGGTATGCCAGTATATGTGCATGGCTCCCTGGGTGCATATGTGTAGAAGAGAGTATCAGAGACAATGGGGACAGTCAGCGTCATCATGCTTTCAAACCTGTGACACACTCTACTACCCTTGATACATGTCACCTGGGTATTCTGCATGTATAACTCTAGATGGTGGCAGACATCAATTATGCTTATGTAGAGGAGGGCAATTTAGGGCCAGCAGCTAGCCAGAGGGCTATAAAATGCATAACCAATTCACAGGGGTAGGCCACATGGGCATGTCTGTAGTGCTGCAAGGGGACATATTTACACACACATGTTGGATGCTGTGAGATTAGAACTCCTACCTGTAAAGTATTACATACTATAGCTTAATTTATTGCATGTCCCATCCTGTTTATCTGACATTGCATTCTCAGCCAGTGCTCTTAAGATGGATGACATCAGCAGGCCTTGCAATGGAGGCCAATGTTGAGGCCAGTAGCTAGTCAGTGGGCAAAAACTGCATAACCATTGCACAGAGATAGCCAATATGGGTTGTTTGAAGTGTTGCATGGTGATATATTAACACACATACACACAAGTTGGATGATGTAAGATTAAAACCCCTCCCTATCTAGTATTATACACTATTGCATGCAGGACTTATTGTATGTGCCATGTTGTTTACCTGACATTGCACTGTCAGCTGGTGCCCTTAAGGTGGATGACATCAGTAGGCCTTGTAATGGAGACCAATGTTGAGTCCAGCAGCTAGTCAATGGGCATAAAATGCATAACCATTGCACAGGGTTAGCCCATATGAGCTTGTTTGAAGTGTTGCATGGGAATATTTTTATACACACACACACACACACACACACACACACACACACACACACACACACACACACACACACACACACGTTGGATGCTGTGAGATTAGAACCCCTACTTATCCAGTATTACACACTATAGCTCGCAGTACTTATCGCATGCACCCCACTGTTTATCTGATATTACACTGTCAGCCAGTGCTGTTAAGATGGATGACATCCACAGGCCTTGTAGAGGAGTGAATTTAGATGCCAGCAGCCAGTCACAGGGCCATAAAATGCATACATTTGATGGAGACAGCCCATATGGGCATGTCCATAGTGCTGTGAGGGGATATATTAATACACACATAGAGTTGGTGGATGTAAGATTAGAACTCTTACCTACCTACCTACCTGGTATTACACACTACAGATCACAGTATCTATTGCATGAGCCACAGGTTATGTCTGCTGTATATGTTGATGTCGGCACAGTACTTGTGGAGTACGCAAAGTGGCCTTGTGTTAGACAGCATGTGTGGCCTGCAGAGTGATACTGCTTGGTACTGTTATTGTATCTAGTGTCCCAGGAGTGGGATACCTGGTAATATCCTTGCCATGTGTATACACTTACCAGTCTGGCCATATGTGGCTATTTGCAGTTTGATAGGCAGACATGTGGCCAGGGACAATATGGCCTGTCTAAGGCATGCATTGCACCCATTGTACATTACACCACCTGTGTACCTATGTCTGTCTGCAGGGTGACAGCCTGCAGGCACAGGGGTCTGTGGGTGAGTGGATTATGTACTGTTGTGCCCTTGGTCTAGTGCCATCAGACAGCTGTTGTGATGTGTATGTGCAGATAACCTCAGCATTCAGGGGTATGTGGAAACATTCGTAATTCCCCACCCATATCTATATAAATGTGTATAGTAGGGTTGTCTCCTTAAATATTAGTTGTGTGTATAAGTAATGTAAATCTGTTATGTAGAAGTATGTGGGGAGTCTATGTATCATTGTACTTTATATAGCTATATATACATCTTATCATATATGTATATATATATATATATATATATATATATATGTGTGTGTGTGTGTGTGTGTGTGTGTGTGTGTGCCACATACTGATAGAGACACTAATCAAGCATGAGGGGGATAGGGAGAGAAAGATATGTATATGTAGCTGTATGTATGTACAGACAGAAGGAGTGGTTTCAGCCCAGAAATTAGTAGTTTATTGGCCATTTTGGGCTAATTTCTATGTCTTTCATTTCCCTGATATAAATACCATATTTACCCAGTTTTGCATGCCAGGCAGCTCTGGTTAGCTAGGGTAAAACTATTCCCGGTTCCACAAAGTCTCCTCTTCAATTTTTCCCTTGGAACTAGACAAACTTTCAACTTAGCACTCAAGCCATTCATTTCTCAGCCCAGCACTTGCTCAAAACTTATAGTAAGCACTTATAAACCCTAGCACTAGACCCTCCTGTACTGTACAGAAGGACAAGGCTCTCTATTTGACCTTACCAGACATCCAGTAAAACAGTTCACTGTACCTATCCAGGCATGTCCAAAGGGCAGTTTCATGTGTACTCTCCAGTCCAACTGGTGAATCTGGGCATTTTGAGGCAATGTTACAACTGCCTCATGTACACAGACAACCCCCTCCTCCTACCACCAAACACTAATGCATGTGAGAGATGCAGTTATACAGCCAAACTAGAGGCTAAGCTCTCTCAACCCAAGACTGGATCAGACAGTCAAGAGGAGAAGGGAAATACTTGCATCACACCACCAGTCTTACATAGACCCATTAAACCAGCACCGGCAAAAAACACACATAAATACATGGAAACATACTCAGAGGCTCTAAATAAAAATCTGCAAAACCAACAGAGACCTCCAAAGTAAACATCCAAGCAACCTCCACCCCCCCAACAAAAACCATGAAACACATACTTCACAAAACCAGTGTGCCATGCAATCACAGCCCTTAAGGCAAAATAACATACCCAACATACTAGTAATAGGTGACTCTATAGTCAGGCACATTGATGTCCCACTCACTAGGCTGAAGAAGGAGAAGGTTACTGTTAGCTGCCTATCGGGTGCCAGGATCTGCCACATAACACAAGCACTCAGTTCACTCCAGAACAGGTACAAATATGACTCTGTCATTGTCCATATTGGTGTGAATGACCTGAGCCATACCTCCCTGGACTTCATGAAAAGAAACATGGAAGAGCTCTCTGATCACGTAGCCCAGGCCAGTATGACCATGACCCTGAGTAGCATCCTGCCCTCACCAAGAATGATACCATGGTATAAAGAAAAAATTCTCGAGTTCAACAATTGGCTAAGTTTCTGGTGTTATTCAAAGGGGATCCAGTGTCTGTCCACCTGGGATGACATGCTCGACAAGCCACTCTGCTTCGCTAGAGACGGCTTGCAACTGTCACCCTTAGGCTTTCGAATACTTGGCAAGGCTCTTGTCACCCCCATAGTGCCTTTTTTAGGTAAGGCTCAAAAGACAATCGCACAGCCATAAATAGCACAAGTAACAAAAAACTGAGTGTAATGGTACTCAATGCCAGAAGTCTAAACCTCAAAATGCATGCACTCGAGGCACTCCTCAGTATCGAGAAAATCGATATATGTGCAGTAACAGAAACCTGGTTTAAGGCTCCAGAGAGCACCCCAGCACTACCAGGCTACAACTCATACCATACATTTCGGCCACAGAATCCAAACCAAAATACAAAAGGTGGGGGCATATCCATATTCATCAAGGAGACCCACACCTCCAGGTTAGTGGCACAGCACGACGCTTCAGAGATCATCCACGTGCAACTAACAATGGGCAAAACTTCATTTCAAATTGTAGCTTTCTATAGATCACCCACCATGTCCCAGGACCCTCATTCTGCATTCCTGGAAATACTGGGAAACATAAAGGTCCTACCAAACACCCTAATATTGGGTGATTTCAATTACCTAAACATTAACTGGGAGAACTACTCAAGTACTAACTCCCTTGCCCAACTTTTCCTAGAATTTATAAACTCAAATGCCCTGGTTCAACTGGCCAACACTCCCACCAGAGGTGACAACATATTGGACCTGGTCATCACCAACATGGGCGACCGGTGTTCCAGACCAGAGGACAACACCTCGCTGGTTAGATCTGACCATAAACAAATCACTTTGGATATCCATATTCTGCCCCCACCCCCGGACAATAAAGCCACCATGAAAAACTTTTCAAAAGCAAACTTCATGTTACTTAAGACCGAGGTGGAAAGTTTCAGAGCCCCCATGCTGAAATATAACACTATCCAAGCTGCAAAATCCTTTACTAATGCATTCTACAGGCAGCTACAAGAATGCATGGATTGTGCCATCCCAAGCAAAACCAAGACTCACTCCTCCAAGAAAAGGAAACCAGTCTGGTGGACTCCTGCCATAAACAAGCTATACAATAGAAGGAGGAAACTAGTACAGAAAAGAGTAAAATTCCAAGAAGGGAAGACATCCCTGATCAGTGTCATCAAGAAACTATGATCCCTCATAAAATCATCCAAGGTGAGCTTTGAAAGAAAATTTGCCAAGGACTCCAAAGATAACTACAAGGCATTCTTTAGCTATGTCAAGAATCTAAGTGGCAATGCTCAGACCTGCTCAGAGTTAGTACAGAATGGCACAAAATACACTGAACTGACTGATATCACCAACATCCTGGCAGACAGGTTCAGCACAAACTTCACCCCCCTCTCACCCACAAAAGGGCCCATAACCATACCAGAAGAATGTACAGTCCCTAAAATCACAGACATTCAGGTTAAAACAGCCATCTCCAAAGCCAAAACACAGCATCAATGGGACTGGATGGTGTTCCAGGCTGTGTCCTACACAAGCTCAAAGAAGAACTAACCCCTCACCTAAACACACTGTTCAAACTCAGCCTCTCCACAGGCTACATACCCATAGAGTGGTGCACAGCAACGGTTATTCCGCACCACAAAGGTGGAGCCACAACAGACCCCCGGGAACTATCGCTGTATAAGCCTGACTAACTTGGTCTGCAAGGCTATGGAGTGCATCATCATGGAACTCATTAACAAAGACGTTGGGAACCTACAAACACTGGACCCTACCCAATTTGGCTTTGTTAAGGACAGATCATGCCTCCTAAACCTGGTGGACTTCTTTGAGACAGTTACCAAGGCTATAGACAAGGGAAAGGTGGTACACACAGCCTACCAAGACCTCACTAAGGCCTTTGACACCATTCCCCATTCTGGTATTTTAGACAAGCTTACCAGCCTGAACATAAACCCCTACATCACAAGATGGGTTGCCAATTGGCTCACTGACAGAACCCACATTGTGAGAGTTGTGGGAGATAGGTCTGACTCTAAACCGGTTACAAGTGGCATTCCCCAGGGCTCAGTCCTAGGACCCCTCCTGTTCAGCATATACTTTTCAGAGGTACAGGCAAGCACAGGAGGACTATGGCTGACCAAGTTCGCAGACAACTGCAAACTAGGGGCTATAATTGACTCTCCAGCTGACACAGACATCCTCCAAAAGGGTCTCACTGAGATGAATACCTGGTGTCAAAATCATGGCCTCAAGCTAAATGCCAAAAAGTGCATAGTCATCCCCTTTGGAAAAACAAAGTACCCACAAACTACCACATAGGTGGTAGTCCCCTAAATACGGAAGATGTAATAAGTGATCTGGGGACCCACGTAGATAGTAATCTCACATTTGATAATCACATTGCCAAAGTGGTTAGAAAATCCTTCTGCGTGGCCCACCTAATCACAAAAGGGTTCGCATCCAGATCAAAAGATGTCATTGTTCCCCTCTACTCATCACTCATGAGACCCATCTTAGAGTACAACGCCCAATTTGGGATGTACCTTACAAGACACCTGCAACAGCTGAAAAGACCACAGAAGTACCTCACCAAGAGGCTCAATGGCCTGAAACAGATGCCCTATGCAACTCAACTGAAGAAACTCCAGTTGTACTCTGTTGCATACCACCTACTCAGAGGTGATCTCTGTCTGACATACAAGGCCATGTCCAACCCAGAATTGATGGACATGCTCCACCTAAAGAAAAAATTATCCCCTCAAGCCACACGCTCTAGGGATCTAAACCTCACCACAACAATAAATAGGACGTGCTGGAGGGATAGATTCCTGTCCCAGAGATCCCATGCTTTGGAACAAGATCCCAATCTACAGTAGGCAGAGCTCCTCGCTAACACTCTTCAAAAAGAAACCTTGACGAGTGGATGAAAAACAGAAAGTTTACCTTGGGGATCACTTCAGTGGTTCTGCTGGACAGAGGCACAGGGAACTATTCTAAGGGGGCGGCAAAAGTCAAGACATTCTGGCTAGGCTTATAAATGCCTTCGGGCAGATAGCCTAGTACCCACCTATGAACCTATGAACCTATGACATATTTCCACATAGCAGGTCTTTGGGCAATACAGACAAGAGACTTGGGCTCAAGTTAGCTAAGTGTAGCAGCATGCCCAGTGTGACTGTCAGTACTTACAATGTGACTTCAGGCCAGAGCTGCCTGTACTCCAGTCTGGAATTATTATGTGTTGCAGGCCATTGTCTGCTGCACCCGTTACCACAGCACTGCAGTTGCCTGATATTGTCCAAGGCATGCATTGGCTGTTTGCTGACCTTAATATGTGATTCAAACTTCAGAACTGTACAAAGCTTCACAGACTATCCAGACGTTTGCCTCATATTTATGGCCCGTTTGACATAACATTGTGGTATTCTGGCAAATTAGTGGCAAATCACTGAAGGTTGAAGTAAATAAATAATGACAGACATTTGAGTTTCAGACTCCATGCACATCAGGAGAGTCATGCTAATACAGGATCTGTTATCCTATCGACCTTTTAAATTTGTAGGAGCAAATATTTAAAACCTGTCCCAATTTGTGTGCCTTGGTCCCACTTTTATTCAATTTATTTGGCCAGATTTCCTGGTCTAAGAGATTGAGAGGTATGATGTCACTGAGGTACTTGGTGAAACACCACACACAGGGTGACAGTCTGCATACCTCACCCTGTACATGTTTTTGTGGAATGTCCAGCATTTGCCCCATATGTCTGCTGTGTTCCTCACACATTTGTGGTTTCCTGGTGCTGTACTGTACAGCGGTCGCTGACTTGTTGTACCTACTGACACATTTAAGTGATGGCCTTTACATCCTGTAGCTAATCTGACCAGTTGCAGACTGCTGTTATATTACCCACCTACTAGATTACTCAGAGCGTGTATCATGTCTGTCTGTAGGTATGGCCCTTTGTGCCCCCATTCACTCTGGCTTTCTCCAGCATTCTTGCAGTAATAGATTGAGGGGTTATGGCAGTCTGTGGGACTACCACTATATGAGTACCTCACATGCAAATGATGTTGGATTCTGCCAGATTTGAACCATCAGCACAATCACACATGCAACTGTCCCTGGCCCACTGAGCCACACCAGTCACCAGACAGCTTTTTTCCTCACATTATCAACAAGCTAGAGGAATTGTCTGGTCTGCTGGTATATCACTGCAGACTTACTGATGCAGCAGATGTATGGGAACACTGATGTGTTTGGGGTGGGGGATGACCAGCCTATGCTCTGCTGGCATAGATAGTCATGCGATTGTCCAGTGACACACTGTTTGGTATCTCCCAGGAATACTGTTGTGGAGTTTACATCCATTTGGCCTAATGGCTTTTATGAGGCACATACTAGCGAATAGAGTATCTATTGCCCCAAGTGGCTGTTAGATCTGTACAAGCAGCTCAGTAGACTACTATAGATCTCTGCAAGTAGCCTAGTAGCACATGATATATAGCCCACTATATTCCCTTGCATACATGCGGCAGGTCCATACATATGCTACCATATTGTAGTACTTCTTACAAGTGGTGTACAGGAGAGTGACTTACTTTGCAAATGCAGCAGTTGACAGACCTGTAGTTCAGGGCTTACTCTGTCTGATGCATGCAGTCCACAGCCAATACATAGTGAGGTACAGGTTGTGTGGGCTGGCTGGCATCATTTTACTAATATGTATGCGAGTCAGAGTAAGGTGTCAGTCCCTAGGGCCCTAGGCTGTCAGTGCATGTGTTATGCTTTGTCTGTTTGCCAAGGCCAGGGCATATTGGGCACGTTTATGTCTGCCTACAGGGACAGCCTCATGGGGTTCCTCCTCCAAGTCCCTCTGTGGGTGCGGCTGTGGGGACTTAGGTACTGGTGTATACCTTCCCTTTGCTGATCCTGCTGCAGCTGTTTCTGTAGGATCATATTGTGTAGCATGGTACATACTGTGAACATCTCTGCACATGTGGTTGGAGAGTACTGCAAGGTTCTACTAGATATATCGAGGCACCGGAACTGTGACTTCAACAGCCCAGACACATGCTCTATGACATTCCTGGTTTGTGCATGTACCTCATTATGGCATTTTTTGGTGGGTGGGTGTGCATTTATGATGACTGCCATCATCCACAGTTCCAATGCGTAGCCAGCATCCCCAAGCAAATGGCCATGTGGGATGTCCCACCTAGCAAACATCTGGTACAGCTGTGATATGATATGGGAGTCATGATAACTGCCATGGCTGCCAGCACACATTCACGATAATGCCCTGGGCACTGCACATGACCTGACAGTTGACAGAGTGGTACCCCTTGCTTTTGACATAGATTCTACCCTCTTCACCAGGTGGTGCCTTGATGTGTACATAAGCAGGGTTGTGTGCTACATGGTAGAAGAGTCGCATACTGCTGGCCTTCTCCTCAGGGGTGTGGGGAAAATAAATGTGTTCACTGGCATGTGGTAGCATGGCATCCAAAACTGGTAGAGTACCCTGGAAGCAGATGCATGTGAGACTCCCATCATGCCCCAGTTGGTCTTTGTAAAGTACCTGTAACTAGTATCCTACGGGTTACATAGACCTTTGTTACCACTGGCATCAGTTCCCCTCTCTTGGCTATGGTCTGATTTGAGGGTGCCAGAGCTCACCAAGTTGTTGTAGCATGTCAAAGTAAGACCAAGATATAGAGTAAAGTCACAATTCACATATAAAGTATATAACCACAAAATAAAACGAACTTGACACCACAATTCAACCAGAACAGTTTTGGTTCAATTATGCTGTCAAGTTTGTTTTATTTTTTTGTTGTAGCATGTCCCTGTCCACCCTGTAGTGCTCTACAATCTCCAGCTCATGTATCTCCTGGTAGGTTACCCTGGACTTAAACACTCTTCTCCTTCTCAGTCTAGGCCTATAGTCAGCATTAGCAGCAGCTGCAATGACCTCAGCATCTAGCACATACATATGTAGCAGACCTGCAGCAGCCCCTAACATTCTCTAGGTTAAAATTCCCAAGTCTGTACTCCAGTGGTGCAGAGTATGGGAGAAAATCAGATTTTAGGGTGCATGCATACTATATAGTGCTATGCTGTAGGTGTAGCCTGTGTGATTGGCTAGCTATCATGCATTCCACCTGCCATGTACATAATTAAGGGGTTTAATGGCCCTAGTTGAAGTGAAACAGGGGTCATCAGTAATTAATATATCACTGGCTTTCTCAGCCATTTTTTTGACAGGCTTTCTTGCTGAGCACTGAGGTGTGCAGTGCAAACATTTGTCACACATATAAACAAGGCTTAGCAGTGAGCAGACACACCCGCATGGAAGGTCACACTCAGCATGGCTGTGTGCCACACAAACACACTCAAACCCACTGAAACATGTGCCCCTAAGATAAACAAAGCTTAGCAGTCACCAGACACCCCCCAGTGAACAGAGTGGCGCACCACTAAAACAGGTGCCGCTAAGCTCCAATGAGCTTAAAAGTTTGAGGACACCCCCCTTTTGATATCAGGTACCTCTTCTATAGACAGCAACATGGTTCTGTCCCAACACAGATGGGATCTGTGGGCACAGACACCCATTTGTGATATTCAGTAACCCCAGGTCATTTGCATACAGAGTCGTGCACAGTACCTGGCAACTACATGGTTTTAGGGCCTGCCTCGTTAGCAATCACAGCAGTCCTATATTGTACATACTCCATACAGGATCCTGTAATGCAATAATGTTACATACTCACAAATTCTGTTTTTTACAATATTTGTATATCTTTTTTCCATAATGGCATGTTTGTGCACTGCAGCGCACCACGCAAACATACCCAGGGTATTAAAAAAATATATTTTACATTATTTTCCATACAGTTTTGGACACACAGTGGTTACTTTTGCACATATCTGTGTCCTCTGTACTATTTCTGCCACTGTAACTACACTTTTACAGCCCCTGGTGTAATTTTTACAGGGTCTATATTATAATAGTGAAAAACTTTAAGTGAACACAAAAACACAGACACATATTGCGCGAAACACGAATATGCTGAACATACTAAACCGCAAAATACAAAAAGTCGAATCCTCATAATTGGTCAACTCCACCTCCCAATACATATTGCCTACCCAAACAAAATTAATAAACCACATACATACACTAACTAAAACCCTACTTCTAACCCTAAAGTAAAGCACCAAAACCCTACGTCTAACCCTACACTAAACTTTACATACATTGCTATCTATTCACTTACCTTAACCCGCACCCTAAACCTAAGGTCTGTGACTATAGCACACTTACCCTACAGCGATATATCAAAACAAAACAAATAGTCCACACACATACATTTAACAAAACCCTAATTCTAACCCTACACTAAACCTTACATACATTACCTATCTATGCACTTACCTTAACCCGCACCCTAACCCTAAGGTCCATAACTATCGCACACTTACCTTACAAAGCTGTACCACAGGCGGGCCAACCATGACACTTCGACTTTTTGAATTTCGTGGTTTAGTACATTCGACATAATCGCGGTTCACGCAATACGTGTGGGTGTTTTCATGTCTGCTTAAAAGGCTTTTCAGTATTATAATATAGACCCATTTTTAGATCCTATACACAAAATTTTTCTGTATACATTATGGACACCAACACGTGGTCGGCACAACTGCCTATCTGTCCACTGGATCACTCTACCTGCCTCATTTGCATGCATTTCACTTGCTTTTGAGGTGATTTGCATGCCACGGATACTTCTATGTTTGCACCCAGATGATATATATATATATATATATATATATATATATATATAAAACAAGATATATATATATGTGTGTGTGTGTGTGTGTGTGTGTGTGTGTGTGTGTGTGTGTGTGTGTGTGTGTGTGTGTATGTGTGCACAAATATATTCTCTTGCAGCAGTATGCAAATGGCCATATGGGCTATTACTGTGCAATGGTCATGTATTTTACTGCCTGTGACTAGCTGCTAGCCCTAAATAGCCCTCATCTACATAGGCATTAATTCTGTCTGCCACCACCTATATGTGTATGTACGGAACACCCAGGTGACACATAGCAAGGGTGGCAGACCTTGTCACAGAGTATGCATGCATGATTACGCTGACTGCCCCCATTGTCCCTGACACACTGTTCTACACATATGTACCTAGGTAAACACGCATGTATACAGCCATACCTTGCTGATGTCATAGTTCTGCTGTGCTTCCATACCATCCTGTGCTGCTCTATTGCTGCCATATTTCCCCTAAGTCTCCATAGCTTAGCCACTCAGACCCCTGGAACAGAAACATACACAGGTCTGTGAGACACCTGTCATTCTGTAACACTACTGCCAGTTTAAGATCATGCAACAAAGATACACAAAGTATGATGTGTAGTCATGACACATGCCAGCATACAGCACGTCATGGCCCACAATACCTGCCATGGCACAACAATAATGCACTACACAAATACATGTAAAGTGATATAGTCATACTGTGTGATGGCAGAGATGTGTCACTGATATCATCACATGCACAAGGTGTGGTATGGGGGTGCAAGAGCCCTAGGCTGTGCCAAACAGTTGACAGCATGTGTGAGAGTCAGGAATGGGTGCTAGTTAGATGGGCCATGGAGAGATGCCATATGTGTCTGTTGGTGACCTGCAGATGACTGTGATATCTGAGTGTGTACATGTACACAGTCAAGCACAGTGCTAGCCATACACATATGTATGTTGGACAGCTGTGGACCGTACATAGCAGTGTGGACATTTCACCGTCTCTGGCCATGAACATATGAACTGTCTCTGACAGTACTGGCACTGGCACCATCATGCCCAGGGTCTGATGCGATGCTAGTAGCTGATGGTGAATACTGTCTGCTGGGTCCATGTCCCCCAAGGGACCTGTCACATCATGGTGTGGACAGCACACTTCTTTCTGTAGTGCTGGAGTTACTGCCACTATGGGAGCGTGAGTATGCATGGTCACATGGAGTCTCAGCAGATGTGTTGCTGACCTACATCTACGTGTCCGATACACTACTCCAACCAGATGCTCCAGCACAAATGTGCGATGAAAGACTGACACTGTTAAAGCCCACCATCTGTCCACTACATCAGTGAAACAATCCATGGTGTTATGACACTGCCAGACCAGCTATTTGGAATTTTGTGGATAATCATGTGTCATTTGTGAATATTAATATGATTCATATGCTTGTCTTACAAATGTAAGAGAACTATATGTTATGTGTATATTAAACTACTGGTGCAGAAGTGTGTGTTGAACTGTATGTTATGTACTGAGCTTCAAGAAAGTAACCACATGTAGTTGACAGGGGACAGGAGTCGAGACATGGCAGTGCTTATTATTTTGTAGATGTGACTAACACTGTGAGAAGCACATAAGATCATTAAGGCACATTAAAGCACATTCTAGTGGGTATGCTTGGCGTGATGCATCATGGTGGGTCCTTACCTCCATACAAACCTGGGCTAAAAATTTAAAAAGAAAAGAAAAAGGAGATAATAGGACAGTGGTGAAATGGGGACAAGCAGGGTGAAACACATAGTGAAAGACAGGTAGGTATGTGCAGGATGGGTGTAGGGAAGGACCATAACTATCCATTTCTTGTACAGCAACTGCTGTGCATTTTGACAGATTTGGAGGATGAATTTGGATGCTCAAACCCAAGAAAGAGAGAGGAGTGAGGACAATATAAATGTGCTATCAGCCCAGTTGGACTGAATTAGTCCAGGTGGACATGTGTGCGATGGAGAGCTATGTATCGGGTGATTGATTTTTTTTTTTGTGGGACAGGTGCCCCTTGTTTTGATTTATAAGGAGAGAGTGGTATGTTGAGGAAGGGATATAGGTACATGTGCGGAGGTAAGCTGGGTAGGAGAGGATGCAGTTGCAGCCAGACAAGATAGACAAGACAGCGGACAGGGGTAACCACCTTGGATGGGGAGGCTGTAGTGGAATCAGAGAAGTATGTATCTCCAGACAGCAGCAGCATGACTGAGGTCTTCACACTGCTCCTTCACTGCCCCAAAGGTATTTGTGCTGGAGGCTGGGTGCCAGGGCCAGCAGGCCCCACCAGGTTGTTGAGTCTGTTCTCAAGCTGACTCAGGTATTGTTCATAACTCCTATGAAGAATCCTGTACGCCATGGCTAGTAGTCAATCCTGAGTGATTATCACCCCTCTGCCACCATTCCTGGGGGCGACAGACCCTGTCCTCTCTGGCAGTTCCATCTGAAGGTGGTGCAGTGCCAGCAGAAGGGGGCACCACTGACTTGGGTCCCAGATGCACTGGTACCTAGTGCCACAGCCTGCTGAGGTAGGGTAGGTGGATCAGCAGGAACTGGCCTACCCTGACGTGCTGTGATTGTGGAGGTGAAGCAATACATTTTGGTTAGTTATGAAAAAAATCATTGTTAGTAATAATAGCATGCCAGAACATTTGAAATAACCCCATTATATTTTAATGCATATTATGTGAAATGCAGTAATAAATAAAAGAACAGTCAGTATATTAACAGCATGCCAGTAACAGTTACAGCATAAGGCCAACAGGATAGGTGATTCAATAAGATATGTTAATATGCAACCAGTTTAATATACAACAATAATAATACACATACCCCAAAATAACATTTATATAACAACATATGTTAATAGTAAACCATAATAAATGAATAACCATAATAAATATTTGAAGATAGGGGTGAGGAGACAGGGAAATAGAGTCCATTAATACCATTCTAGGCTATATAGTTGACAACAGTACTTCTATCTACTCTACAAGTCTGTCCTTTCTTGATGTGTAAAAGTGCCCTATAGTTACTGTAGCATGTACATACCTCTCAAGCTATCCACATGGGACAGTATGGATCAAGCAATGACAACTGTGGATTTACAACTACACAAAACACTTGCACATCAGGTGTACCTATATTACTACCAAGGTGTACTATGGGTTGATTTAATGTTACTTTGCTATGTACATAATCGTGTTGATGATACATCTATGACAGAGGGATTAAGCAATGGTAAATACATTCTGTGACAGCATGACACTTGAGAGGCATGCATGTGTACAGTACAGACAGTTAACAACTATCATGCTTGGCAGGCATGGGGATAGAACCCAATAGCAGTGACAGCAGTGTACATCTGCATTAGATGTATTAATTGACAGCAGCTACCTTTAACACACACTCCAGGCATGCAGCCATTTCAGAGCTTATACATTTTATTTCTTCTATTTTATTGTATTATTATTGCATTTATTTCCTGTTTTTATGCTGTATTTTCACATTCCTGGTAATGATTTTAACAGTCTCTGACATGTCAACACATGTTAATGTGCTCATAATATGGGCTACCTCACCCATTTACTTGTAGTTCCTTTGGAGAGAATATCTGCAAACATTACATGAATGATATTGTAATATATAGATCTACATAGCACTGGATTTGAACCCTGGTCTGCGTGTGGCAAAAATGTACTTCCTACACAGCATTTAGCAAACTGAGCTACTGATGATTACTGACTGACTGATATTTGCCCAGAGCTCACCTGGCACCAGAATATGACCTGCTAATACCTTTACCATTTTATACTTGACTGCAGTGACAGTTGAACACACATGCATGACATTCAAGCATATCAGAGATACTAGGTAATGTATATATGACTACGTAAAATTCAGGTCTGCACATTACATTGTTAGTGTGTTGAAATATCTGTGAAGTCAGCAACCAATATCCGATTATGGGTTATTATTTGCAGTGTACAACTAGTACGCTGTTATACCTGACTGCAGCACCATACCTTACAGCCTGAATGCTTGTATCTGACATGCAATGGTGTAAACAAGACAATCCTGCTGTACACATTTACCTTAGTGTTATCACTATTGCTCCATGTGTTGTTGCAGACCAGGTGTCATAACTGATTTCTCACAGTACAACTCTGAACATACACTTATTGCACAAACTTTATTAGACATACCTTCATGCAGGTACTGATATTATTTTGTGGTTTTATTGCAGAACACTTGTTTGTAATAATTGATTTCTTGCAAAACAGCCCTATTGCACAACAGACTTTATTAGACATACTTTCATGCAGGTAAATATACTATTTCATGTTTTTATTGCGCAACAGTTGTAATAATTGATTTATTGAATAACAGCCCTACTGCCACAGTCATTGTGCAACAGACTTTATTAGAGAAACCTTCAATCAGGTAATGATATAATTTCATGTTTTTATTGCATATTTGTAATTATGCAGGTGTTGCAATCCAGCTGTAATTCCAAAGTTATTTGCTATGTTTTATTGCATATCATAGTTTATTGTGGTTAATGCTTTAGTCTTCCCTGCTTATGGCACTACAGTTGGCAGTCTGCACATGTTGCAGTACAGGTGTAAGTCCACATTCACTGCAATACAATCTTTACTGTATACACCTAATCACAATTAATGCTTTACTCTTTCTTGCTTATTTGACTATAGGTAGTAGGATACATCTGTATTCATCACACTCACGGCACAACCTAGCCAAGCCCCCTGCATGCGCCTCAATGTTGCAAGCCCTCTCCTCTGTAGCTGCTTGGAGAGAAGAACATCATTATGCATACCATTTTAGGAGACATTCCAGATTAGATTTTGGTGAAACACAGGTAATGGTTCTTACATACATGTGGGACATTCCCAGCCTGGGATTCTTGGACTCAAGTGTCCAGGAGAGCCCCCTTCCTTCTTTTCAGGTCATCATGCTGGTTCACCTGTGCAGGGGATACCAATTGCACTGGTGCAGTCCTCTGCCAGCCAGTCCCAGGCCTCCACCTTGCACTCCGAGTCCTGGTAACCTTCCTGCATCAGTCAGCCCTCATGTTTTTTTACAAGCAATCCAACCATGACCCTGGACTCTTGAATGCCCCAATGCTGCACCCTAAAGCGCGAACCCTCTCCAATGCCTATCATTATACCATTCAGAGTCAGAACTCCAACAGATTATTCTGCATTCCTGCCTGTTGAGCTTAATATAGCCAGTTTTCCTGCCCTTACATGCCATTGGGAAATTTTAAAAATCCAGCACATCGCTTCACACTGCTCAAACTAGAGCAGCTGAGCTGAGCAGTGCTTAAACTGGAAATGTTTAGCAGTGCTCATCAGTGCACAAACCAGCTAAGCACAGCCAAGCAATGCCATGCAGTACCAAGAAGTGCATAAACAGAGATTGTTTAAGCAGTGCTTAGCAGGTCTTAGCAGGTCTTAGCAGTGCTTAGGTGAGTGCAGCAGATCAGGATTGAAAAATAATCACAATAATTTGTCTTTGGAAAATATATGCTTAATTTCCCTTGCTTGTGTTCAAACCCTGCACCTAAGGTCATAACTCTAACCACTTGGCTATGCGGATATGTAGAATGCTCCTATACTTTTACATATACCTCTGAGCTAATTTTAAGCACTGCTAAACACCACACCACGCAGCACAAACCCGCTAATCTATGCTTAAACTTGACCTTTGAATCACAAATTAAATGCATCTGGTTTCTATTTTTAGATGTCTGGCATGTGTCAATTGCTGCACTCCACTCTGCACCATGCAAATTTGAAAAAAAATTAAATTAAATACATTGATATAATGCACTTTGACAGTGCAGTGGGTGTGTTACTCATCTGTAGACACAGTTAGTCACACACCCCCGACACTGATTCAATAACCGTGTTCCATTGCTCTCCCTCAGAAATGGATCATCATTAATATTTATGGCATGCTACCAAGAGGGAACCACGTACACAGACACAGTATTTTCCGTGTAGGCTCTACACTATGCCTACACAGATTTTTGTAAATCTGGGGGTAAATCATTTAACAACAAGCTAAAATACTATTTTTAAGAGGAATACTGCAACTATAGTATCCCTTGATGCCTTGAATTTCTTTCACTGAAGTATCTCTTGGGCTGCTGTGTTTTAATTTTTATTCTTTACTTTAGCTATTGTGCAACTCTTACTTATCATATATATTACACACCACCTATTATGTCTACTATTATTAATTTCTGATGATTAATCATTTTCAGCTTAACTGTGCAGTTACAGTAAAAACTTTCTGTGCCATTTCCAACATAAATGAAATAGGCATTATTTGAAATTACTTATCATGTCTTGTTACTGATGATCTATGATTGTTATTAAGGAATAAACTGAACCATTAATATTAGCATTTCTATGTTAAGTTGAGATTCCTGATAATCCCATGCTTATTTCCTCTTGCTGTCTTCCTTGTTTACTATTAACTAGTGTATGTATTGAAATGAATTAGTATAAAAAAGTGAAAAAACAGCAGCATATAAAACAAAATATAGCAACTAAAATAAATGCACTGTATTTGTTTTTATATAAGTTATTAACGTTTTACTGCTGACTGCCGTTACAGTGCATTTGTTTTAGTTGTATGCACTGAAATGTTTTTTTTTTTGTTTTGTTTTTTTGTTTTGGGGGGGGGGTGCTGGAGGTTTTTCTCTCTCTCTCTCTCTGGGACTGCAGTGAAAATATATTTCACAGCCTAACATTCTAGTTAACAAATGTAAATAAATAAATATATGTTGTCATTTAATGTACTGATTTTTTTTACAGTTTAGTTATAAATGGTTCGCTGAAAGCATGCTATTTTAAGTGGAGTGGTGTGATAACACAAGTTCTTACAATGCAACACCTGTAAATAATAATGTTACATAATGATGTACAATCCAGTTTTATGACTTTGTCAAGGTGTGAATTAGTAAAAAGAAAGAAATAAAGAGCATTTTAGAAAGTTTTTGCTTCATTTCTGCATCTCATACAAATTTCTTTGGGAACCACATTTTAGAACGGATTAAGGATATAACATAAAAGCCAGACTTATTGCCTAGAGCCTTAGAATTTTTCCTGAGGATTCACAGCTTGGTTGTAATATGTTGGTTTCAGTCATTAATAACATTATTGGTTTTATACTTATCATGATCTGTATATTGGTTTTATTTACACACTTGTGGTTCTTTGAAATAAACAAGTCTTCCAAAACATTAACAATCCAGCATAAACTCTCAAAGTCAAAACCAGATAATTATATATAAACATGTGCCCTGAAACTAGAATTTTATGTACAGAGTAAGACCCCCCCCCCATATTCCCATCTGTGGACTGTGTGCCCCATCTGTGGAGTATGGGACACATACCTCTTACCACTGCCATTTAAAATAATTAGACTTAATACTGTCATTCACAGTAAATGTAAATATTTGGTTGCAAAATAAATAAATAAATGTCTGCCTTTCCCCATTCTTTACTGACTACAAAGAAAAATGTCATTTTTAAAGCCTAGTACTAGAATGATTAAAGTTTGCATGTTTGTATTTTTGCAGGAAAACAGCTCCCTCCGTAAGACAACAGGCAAGTATGGTGTTCTGCTTCAAAAACACATTGACCTATTATTAGGGTTACATTGCTTCACAAACCGCTTGGCCTATAAACAAACAGGATAGTACTGGAGCGCCTTATCAGAATGTGGCCTCTACTGCCAAAACACAAAGGCTTGCAGTGAATTAAATTGAGCTTTATTTTTTAAAAATAGTGATTTTTCTCTAAAGATGCCAAAGAAAGGAGAAAGGCAAATATTTGACTTAAAAATAGTATTTGTTTTTTTCTCCTTGTAATAACAGACTGGAATATAATTACATTGAGTAGCAATGGTTTTGGAAAATAACACCATTCAAGGTGGAAAATTCCCCATGTTACTGTACAAAATGCTTATTAGTAGGATGCTTCTTTAAGGAATCATATATTTAAATATTCTCTTCATTTAAAGGCTTCAGAAGACTGGTAGAATAGAACAGTGATGAAGTTAGCATTTATAAAAACAAAGTTTTTGAAACACATTTGTAATGTCTGTCAGACCGTTAAGCTGAATGCACTACACTGGCTCATTTTCACAATTACCGAATACATACAGTAAACATATAACTTAGAACATGGTAGTATTATATGAAGGGAATACATTTGATATGTAGATTATTCATTTTATAAAATGCTTATCAAATGTAGCAGCATTTAAAGGTAATGTAAACAATATTAAATTGTAATATGCACCTCTTAACTATGATTTGTATACCTTATCTCTTTAATCTGTACCCTCTCTTGAATGTTGATTGCAAAATACACGTATATAGCAGTTTTCATATTTCAAGTATTGATCTTTGTAGAAAAAAGTAGAGGCAATGTTTTTTTAACTGCATTGTGGATATAAAGGCAGGTGCAAGAACCCAAGAAAGCAACAACATTAAGGCGACAGTAGGCATTGTTTGTATACTTCTCAACTGACTACATTTTCTTGCTGCCTTCAAAGATAATTATAGAAACCAAACATGTTTCTAACTTACTCAACATTAGGTTATAAAATCAGTTAAGTCAAATATAATCAAAGTTTTCTGACATGCCTATAAACGTAATACATGCTGAGTCGAAACAAGGATTGAGGTAACAAGTCATGGCTAGATTAAAGTACCAGCAATGTAAAATTAAAACTTTAAAACTAGGAGCTAGAAATAGTCCTAGAATGCATTGTGAAATAAACACATCTTAAAATACTTCTTAAGCAGTACAACATATCAAACTCATGAAGATGACCAAGATGTAAATCCCACATTTAGAAGTATGGAAGAAAAATATCTGAGTCCAGATGACCAATCCTGAAACTGGAGGATTTCAAGCATCTGGGCAGAGTACACAAGATGAGTGGTATGTAACAATAGCACTTTCAAAGAGGCGGTTCCTTGAATATGTTGACATTTAAGCATCATCATAAAACTGGCTTAAACAGAGAAAATCTTTTGTGTTGTGCCTATAATAAGGGGGGAGCAGCAAGTGAAAATATACACATTTTTTATGCATGTAGTGGGAATTGTTTACAGAAACAGATGTATACATTTGTTGCATCTGCACTGGAGGAAGGAGGCAACAAGAAAAGTCTGAGAGCAGAGTACCAATGAATGAGATCACAACTGTGTCAAATGCTGCACGTAATGCTTACAATAACAAAATAAATGTTAAATACTGATCATTAGTTTAAGAATTGTTCAAGTGCAAACTCAATAAGGTGGGCAATTGATTTTTGTTATTGATTTTACTTGCTGGAATGAGAAGATTATCTTATATTACTCTAATGCCTTTACTGAAAAAGGGATGTACTTGTAGCAAGTAATATGGATTTTGGTACCCTGAGCTCTACTCTGACTTAGATTTTAGTGCGGCATTCACCTGTTCCTTGGTCTGATGGCAGCGGCATTACATATGATGCACTTGAACCATTTTCATATCTAGTGAATAATACTAACCAGGGTGACTATGGGTGTAGTCACTGTAGATAAGTCAGTAACAGAGTCACAGCAATTATTTTTTACTATGTGTGCTGTCTTTTCTGCCAGCTCAAATAAAAGACCATCTTTTTTATGTACTATTCACTCCAATCAGTCTTCTTTGGGAAGGGTCAATGAAACAGTAAGTCATAAGATTTGGGTTGTTCCACTTTATTTGTCATCTTACCCATACTTAGGGTTTTCATTACTAGTTCATCTGACCTTCAGAAGACCTATATTTTATCTTCCACTAGCTTTTCATGGTGCTCTGCTTGGTGTACAGTGCACTCCTATTTAGAGAACATTATTACAAGCTTTTTCAGTTCAATTTCAGTGTTTCTTATCCCATTTAAACACCAGGGTAATATTGTCCATATAATGGTTTATACCAATGAATCATGCTTTATTTTCAATCATCAAACATTAATAAGCAGTAATGAATCTAAAAGTGTAATTGTGATAACTGATGGTCAGTTTGTATACCATAAATACCAGCGTTTTATAACTGTTTTTCATTTTATCTCCTTTATTTAAGAAAAATCAATAACAGGGAGTTTCATTATTTATTTTATTTTACGTTTGTTAACTTGGAAGGTCTGTCTGGACACAGGTCCTTTTTCAGATCAGGCCCAGGGAGAAAAACTCCACATGAAAACAAATACATCTAAATGCAAACACAAGAAGTCAACAGTTTAAGGGACAAAATACATCTCAATGCAATCACAATTAGTGAACAGTTTAAGTAGCAAGAACAGGTACATTTTGATCATATATAAGTGAAGACAATGCTATACACAGTAGGCTTGAAATCAGTAAGTAACTTAGTCTGCATCTTAAGAAGAATATGCAAGCTATACATAAAGCAATAGTTTCAGAGAAACAATGCAACCCAAGATGGATAAATAGTAAGCACCTTATAATAAGATGTTCATTCACTCAAGTTGAAGTAGGTAACATGTGAGCAATTAAGAATGAACAGCAGAGGGAGAGAAACTGGTGTGTGAGAGAGAAGCAAATATACAGTGATGTTGTTGTCACTTAAGGTTGGGTTATTAATTAGAGGGTGAGACTAACTGGCACTAGTACAGGAACAGAGCCAGGCATTAGCTAGGTGTGTTTACAGATGTTTTCTTAATTTGCACTAATGAGGTATGAGATATAATATGTGTAGGTAATGTGTTCCGTATTTTTGGTATGAAGTTAGAAAAGAGGGATTCTCCAGCTGTGTTGTTAGCTTTTGTCACCTCCAGAAGGAATTTGTTACTGGAGCAGAGAAGGTGATTATTGGAGTATGGAAGTATAACATTTTGCTGAGCAGGGGTATTCTCTGGCTGATGTAGAATTTTGTGAGCAAAAGTGAATTGTTTGTATATTAGGAGTTGTGGGAGTTCTAGTCAGTTAAGATGTTTTAGAGCTATACAGTGATGCGCTCTAAAGAGGAATCTATAGCAAATATGGCTACTTTATTGTAGCAGGCATTGAGTTTGGCTACATCAGTCTTTCTAAGGTTTGTAAGAATAGGAGAAGCATATAGCAGGATAGAGATGAGATGAGAGCATGCAACAATGGCCTTTGTGTTATTTGTGAGAAATTGATTATTTCTATAAAGTGCACCTAGTTTTTTGTGTACTTTCTTTATGATCTGAGCGATATGAATGTCAAACCCTCATGTTTTTGTCACTCTCTACTCCTAGCAGTTTAGTGTGACACAGGTGTAATGATGGTTTTATTTCTATACATAATAATAAATGAGGGACTTGAAGTGGTAGAACATGTAGAATGGAAAAGAAGCAGTTTAGTTTTCATATAAAACAAAATAAAAAAGCAGGAAAAAGTTTTAAAATACATGTGTGGTGATTTGTTTCCCATCTGAATGTGTTTTTACATTTTCTACCTTTTATTTCCTTTTTCATAAGAGACAGAGTTTGGCACCTTTAAATCCGAAAACAAGAAAGGATAAGATTGGAGTAGAATAAAAATGTGGATTTCTTAGTAAGCCACAAAGCTCTGGAAGAATGTGAAACTGCTAGACATGAATTGACATTGAGAAGGATACAATTATCACTAAAAAAAATCAGGGATGCAATGCCATTTTTCCAAGTACAAAAATTCTCCTCACTGACTTAAGTCTTGCCAAAACACAAGACCTTAGTACTGTCTTTTCATGGTCACTACACTGGTATCCCCTGAGGTCAGGTCAGATCTAGGGGCTTCGAATAAACACAAGATTTGAGTACTGTTTCATCAGGAGAGACCCATTGCAGCTTATTTTGGTGTTTATCTTATTGCAGCTTTCTTCTTATTTAACATATTTTCAAAGAAGCTTTTCATTGTGGTACAGGAAAAGATATTATTTTATTAAGGACCCATGTTAGACTTGTTGAACTAATATTGTCATTGGCCAGGCAACAGAGATGTGAACCTTCTAAGGTATTTACAAAGATTTAAGAGAAAGAAATAGAAATAAAAATAACATTCATCATCTAAGAAGGAATGGATTCCTATTGAGTTAAATAAATACATACAGATGCATTGCTGTAATTCTTTTTTGTTGATACAATTCAAATGTTCTTTAATATATTCTCTAATATTTCTGCTGGTTTCCCCAAAGTAGAATGTCCCAAGTAGAATGGCTAAGTAAACAAAATAATTGTATAAAACCTCAGCACCTAAATATTTTCCCATGTGTCATTGCATCATTTGGTCTGTGATCAAAAAAGTGGCTCTTTCAGACATCATATATATAGTGGATTAGGCATTTAGAACTGTAATTATGCATTGGTATACATAGTTTTAAAGTTCAGGTTGTGGAAGACATCAGAGTTATTAACAAAGGTAGACATTTAGATAATACTGTCTTATGCATTTCCAGGTTTGAATAATCAGTTATCTAAAGACCCCAGCATGAAAGCTAGACAGATTCATTAATATGATTGAGAATGCCATACAGTTTGTTGATTTGTGCTGTTCAGTTTGTATTTTTTGACATTCTGAATGCTGGATTTAAACTGTTTTGATTGTTATGGTGACAGTCCTGTAGAAGCCTTTTGGTGAAAAATACATTGACTGCTATGTTAGCACATCTGTATGTATGAGTATGACTACCAGTGAGAAAACTGCATATTCAACATCACAACATCAAATGCTGGTTGGTACAGTTATTTTAGAATGAGGTTGCTTGTTTGTTTATCAAGATAAAATGTAAATGTGGCATCCTGCTTGTTTCCAAGATAAATTATTAACTGATTCTCAATAAACTTATTAATGAAAAATGCCAATCAACATATCCTTCAAAACACTCTCTACCAGTACTTTCAAATTCTATAGTACTAGTCCCCTGCAAACCAAAAGTTGGCATTGACAACTGCTTGTTGTACTCTGAGATGGAAAGACAATGGCAACGATCCAAAGCTGCTCATATTTTCTAAATCGCAAATGGCTGTTAAATTGCACTGCAAAGAAAAATGTGCCCACCTACAAAAATGCACTTTTTTTGGGGGTGGGTATATAAGGGTTCTCAGTACACAAATTGATGTCACAATAAATGAGGATGAATATAGGGTTAACTGGGCAGCCATTCTCACTATCTCCAGGCTGCATGGTTCAGCAAACACTTCTAGATGTTTTCACTAATGCGCTGAATTTTTTGTTTGGCAACCGTTGGTGGAGTCAGAGATAGAAAAGCAAAAATATGCATTAGTATCATTCACTTTTGCAAGGTGTGTCAGCTGAACTGGACATGGAGTGGTAATACGGCCCTAGAGCTTGATTGATAATGTCTTCCTTTAGAACACCTTGACTAGCATTGTTACAGTGCGATCACTTGTTCTGGAGCTATTTCAGGTCTCAGGAATAATATTCATTTTGCTGTGTTTCTGCTGTGGTAATAAGGGCCATTATCCATCACTGGTTCTACATATTTCTCTTTGTGTGGCCATTGAAGGTAGCCAACAGATTTAGTAATAAAGGACCAGGGATGAAAATGACAAGGAAAGAGCTGGACCTGGTTACTGCACTCTTTCCTTTTGCAGTGGACACAACCATGAATGCAAGTAAATTCATCTTTTTATAAGTTAAATCACAAGTCAAATTAAACACTGGAGTTCCACCTTTTTATGAGAAGAAACACTATGCTGTTTGAATAATTTAAAAGTACAGCACATAAGGTTTATTTTATCTTGGAAATTATTTTGCTATATTATTAATTCATATGGTGAAAGATGCCGAAGACAGGTAGCAAAGGCAGCAGAAGTAAGTGAAAGCCATATGACTGAAAATCATAATTTCATTTGGGTATCTTTTTTTTATTTCTGAAGAAGAAGGAAAGCTATACTGTCCAAACTGATATATGATGCCAGCTGTTATATTTACGTGACACAAATATTTTCCATCTGTATACGACCTGCAGTGAATAATGCCTTTATCATTGCTTGCTGGGAACTATGGATGATGTTGTTTTGTTGAAGGAATAGAGGCTAACAACATTTTATTGTGCTTAAAAGGCAGTAAGATGTGCAATGCATTTTGTTTGCAGAACTAGAAATAATGGTGCAAAACACACAGATAAGCTGTTACTTTTAGACATGTTGCTGTTTGCACCGCTTGAAACGTGTCTAATTTCTTACAACTTGATTTCATCCTGTAACTCTGCACACACACACATGCACACACACTCATTTGTGCACACACACATTTTTTTTTGGAAATTAATTTTAAACTTATTTTCTGCAGAATTATTAAATGGTACCTGGGATACCTTTTACATCCTCATACAATAGTTCTCTGGTTTAGACCAACACAGTAATACTGCAATATTTCATTAGTGCAGTTGTCAAACTAAGCTTTCCTTGAACAGAGAAGACTGACAATGTACTTGGCAGACGTGGTCACAGATATGTTATTTTTTGGAAGTATTTTAAACCTGAGGGACTGGCAGATAAAATGAATAGTCAAGCAGTAAAAATAGTGTTTACAATGGCTATCATTATATCTGTAAAACCAGTCTTGGGTCCACTAGACAGAAAAGTTAGCATGTGGTTACAAGAACTGTAATTACTGTACAGCCCACTTCAACAAAAGGACCTAATCCTTTAGAAATAAACTTTAATTTTTTGATATCAGATGGGTATGAAACTAACCCATCAGACATTACTTGTCACTTATTTATTGATATTAAATATGTATGTTTTTTTTTCCTGAAGATTTCAAATCTAGTTTTAGATATCAGTAGTAATAAGGTACAAAAGCAAAGGTGGAATTTTTCATCCTTTACATTAGTTAAGTAGCAGAGTTGTCTGTTCTGGCAGGATAGCACTTTAATGTCTTAGTATGGTGACTATACCATTTTTGATATAGAACATTTTCTGATAGGACAGTGTGACTTTGCTTTTTTGTTGTGAGGGAAAGGTTCTGTTTGGCCTAGTAACATTTATCCTGCTATAAATGTAGGATTACAAAACAAAAGTGAAATAAATTTCACTGTGTCTTGCTTGTCTCTATAACTCTACCTTATCCCAACTATGTATAAATTATACTAATTAGTTGTGCCTGATTTCAGCTCGATATCCCCATTTGTGTCTAGGACTTTCATCTGGAGGTAGAGAGGTGTGGCATGTGAGTGATATGAGTGTGTGTGTGTGTGTGTGTGTGTGTGTGTGTGTGTGTGTGTGTGTGTGTGTGTGTGTGTGTGTGTGTGTGTGTGTGTGTGTGTGCATGCGCGCGTGTGTGTGTGTGTGTGTGTGTGTGTGTGTGTGTGTGTGTGTGTGTGTGTGTGTGTGTGTGTACCATGGCTGTCTCTCTCTTGCACCCATTGCTTGCTTGCTCAAACAGGCTCCAACTCCTCATGACCCTAAACAGGACAAAGTACTAAATGAATGAAGAATGAAAGGCAAGACAATCTTTATAAGATCAAAATAATGAGCTATATGTCTATAAGTAACTTCTGGTCTTCGCTATCTTGTTAAATAAAAATGGTTGAGTACATGTGCTAGCGTTTTTTGCTAGCAAAAGGATCCATAAATTAATTTAGAAGTTAACGTCTGGTCTTCGCTATCTTGTTAAATAAAAATGGTTGAGTACATGTGCTAGCGTTTTTTGCTAGCAAAAGGATCCATAAATTAATTTAGATGTTTCTTATTCTAATGTATACATGCCTGTAGAACATCCAATACACCTCATTCATTTGCAGTTATAAAGGAATCGTGTAAAAATCAGTCTTAAATGAACATAAGCATTTACCTCCCACTATTGTGCAATCATATTGATTATTGAAAGTTACATGGCTTTTACAAATCTATTTGAAAATGAAATAGTACTAGGAAACAACCTGAGTTCTGCATAACAACCTGCTAACGGAGAACAAATTAATATGGAAATTAACTAATTAATTACATGCATTTGCAGGAAGGCACAGTTGAATGCAGCAGTGAAAATTAATAGCATTGTGCAGTAAATATGAGTCTGTTCATTAGTTTACATGATTTCAAATATCATTTTAGAAGGGTTCATATGTAGCTATATGAGTAAGACAGCAAAGCTTAAATTACTACTGCTATAGTTCATCTCCAATGTTCATTGCATTGTTTAACCCAGAACATGTCTAGAAATGAAATGAATAATTGCCATTTACATTGATAAAGTCATTGAGTGTAATTCAGTGGTTAGAATTTCCTTTATAAAAGCTATCCCCATCCATTCATTTCAAAACTGTTCTAAACCTCACCACAATGATAAATAGGACGTGCTGGAGGGATAGATTCCTGTCCCAGAGACTCCCCATGCTTTGGAACAGGATTCCAATCTGCATTAGGCAGAGCCCCTCACTAACACTCTTCAAGAGAAACCTTGACAAGTGGATGGGAAACAGAAAATTTACCCCGGGGATCACTGCAGTGGCTCTGCTGGACAGAGGCACAGGGAACTAATGGCTCTGCTGGACAGAGGCACAGGGAACTAATGGCTCTGCTGGACAGAGGCACAGGGAACTAATGGCTCTGCTGGACAGAGGCACAGGGAACTAATCTAAGCGGGCGAAAGCCAACACATTATGGCTAGGCTTACAGATGCCTCCAGGCAGATAGGCTAGTGCTTACGTATGAACCTAAAGTTCTGCCTTAAAAAAAATGTAACTTTTCTTTTCTTAACTAAAAACGTGTCTCATATTTCTGCACTTTTCTGTTAAAATGATTACATCTTTTGTCACTAGTCTAAAAGTCAGAGATGAAGTAAAGATAATGAAAATGCACAACTCTAAAGTTACAGTAGAAACCATTTGCCCGTGCCCTGTGCAATTTGCATGGCCTGAAGATTACAGGTAGGTATGCACAGAAAAAAGTGCCCTCAATGCTTAATGTGTATAAGAGTGATCCATGTACAAATGTTCATTTTTAGAAACTACATGCAGCAGACTAGCACTTACATAATAGAATGTTATGCTGTAAGATTTACACATTACTTGGTTTCTGTCGTTTATTTTCTCCAGTGAGGACCATGTGGTATTTCATCAAATCAAGAGATCACAATTGCATAAGGTGGTTACACGACAGAAACCACATACCAGAATGGTATACAATTCACAGACATACCACAAACTCCATGAATGCCTTCAGAGACTAGTGCACACCTCCAAGAGTCAGTTACAGAGCAGGTGTGCAAAGGAGGAGTAGCAACAATGCTAGTGGTCCACTGGTGTGTGAATCTGAGAGTTTGACAGGAACAGGAGGCACTACGTTAGTAGAGTTCCACACATTAAAATACAAAGGGTGATCCTGACAACGGTTGGTGCTGATGTTCTCAGTTTAACAGTGGTGAACAGCAGCATACTGTGCCTTACAAGCACAGAAACTCAGTGAGACAAACTATCCACTGATCCACTGTCCAGTCTACATTTTGATGCAAAAAGAGCTCCCTGCAATTTGAAGCTAATGCAGAACTTTACCCCCTTACTTTATAAAATGCAATGGAAGCTCCTGCAGAACTTGATTCCTTACTTTCTGCAATGCAATGAGAGCTCATGCAGAACCTGATCCCTTTCTTTATATAATGCAATGGTAGCACATGCAAACCTTGATCCCTTACTTTATACAATGCAATGGGAGCCCATGCAGAATCTGATCCCTTACTTCATATAATGCAATGGAAGCTCATGCAGAACCTGATCCCTAACTTTATATAATGCAAAGGGAGTTCATGCACAACCTGATCCCTTACTTTACATGATATGCAAGTTATACCCTGTCTGATATTGTGGCAGATGAAGCACATATCTTTATGAACCACCTCTGCCAGCACAAGCAAGTCATACTTTTGGAAAATAAGTGCAGTGGCATTCAAGATCTAAGATATGTTTGGAGATTTGCTAGTCCTCTGCCCATTTAAGGATGATAGCGGATAAAAGCAGTGTCATCAATTAAAAGCAGATGATATGGTGTTAGGCTGATAACTTTGTTGTGGTATATCATAGAGGAGTTATCAGAATATGAAATTACCAGACAAAACTGTTTTGCACTGTAATGGAGTATTAAAAGTTGGCAGCATAAATATTTAGTAAATCACAATAACTAATAGATGTTGAGGGACAGAACTAAGTAAATGACAGGAATGTAGGTAGAAGATAACTTAATTGTTAGAGGGCTGAATGAAATAATTGGAAAATAATACATAAATCCACAGTGGGATATATACCTGGGATTATGTTACAAACTAAAAATGACATTGTTGCGTGTCATACACGTCTGCAAAATTTGTGTGATTCATGAAGGCAGTTTACCCGTATGCCATTATCACAATCCACCTCTGTGTATCGCACTAGTGACATGATTGTGTACAAATTGCAGTTTGCCCAGTTGCTTTATTTAAGTGCACTGCTATGTTCAAAAATACAGTAGTATCAAACTAGGGCAGAAGACACTATGTTATCATCTGTCTTGTAATACTGAGACCGAATGTCCGAAAAAAATAGACTTGCATATTCTAATTCTGAGATGGATAGTTCTTGGAATATTCCCTTTTCTCTGAGGTATGGTGATCTTGGAGTTAGTATTATATAAATTCTGAGGGGTGGGGCTTACACCCCACACTGGGGTGTAGAAAGGCTTGCCCTCATCAAAAAAGAAGTTTAAAGGTGAAGAACGATGTTCAATATTTGCTCTTCTGCTGGATGTTCTATTTTTTTTTTACATGTGGTCAATCTGTGTTGTGAGTGCTAACATTTCAGTAGGGAGCTCAAGCAAACAACTATTGTGAATATCATCAATAAATGTAGTAAAACAGCATATTATAGCTGATGTACACGCTCTGTTCTGTTTTAAAAAGTATGTTACACAAATATATCATCAAATTAGGAGTACACAGTAAAATAATGTACTTCTATTTATAGGTTACTGACCACATGACTCTACTGGTTTTAGAAGGGTAGCTGCCTTTTTACAAGAGTTTCAGAAGTAGCAGTCAACAACAAATATTTTTATTTTGACTTCTATTTCTAATCATGCACATGTAAGTATTTTCCATTGCAGTGAAATAGTTGATAATTATCATTCTCACTTCTGCAGTAGCTTTTGAGTATTTGGGTTATATCCTGTCTAGGATTCAACAACCAGCAAATCTTCAAAATGCTCTGGCTTCATCTCACACCTACACTCTGACTGCTGATTGGCTAGCCCCTTGGAGGGAAATCAGCAGTCAGAGTGTAAACAATTTCAGCACTTTCTTGCCACCTCAAGGGAAAGTAGCTCTAAAAAGCTTTACAGGAGCAGCAATTAGCTACAGGTCTAATTTCTGGCAGATAAGTCCCTATATGGGAACCTTGCTACACAGAAAATATTGCCTTTTTAAATATGGTTATGTAGTCTTTTTATTTTCTGAGGAAGACGTGCAGTTTTATAATATCAGAAGTTTCTTGTCAGAAGCTATTATTTTTAGAATGGGGATTATTATGGAAAACTGGGACTGTTTTTTTAGAAAAAAATGTACAGCTTTTGAGACATTTTAACTGCAGTGTAAGGATTTAAAGATTGGGGAGTATTTTTATGCACTTAAAATAGTGTTTGACTGTTTTTGTGTTTGTGTACACTTTGTGACAACTTACCTTTGTTATTTTACTGCTTGAAATATTTTGATTGAAGGTGTTATATTTAAGCACAAATAAGTGTATTTTAAATTTGGTAATTTTGTGCACTTCATGACAACCTACCTCTATTTCTTGTTTACTCTTAGTGCACTTTCTGGTAAAGGAACTTAGAGTTCTGATATTGTGTACTGCTTGGGCTTTTACTATACTTTTGAGTTTTGCTGGACTGTGTGTGGAAGTGGAAGCATGTATGTGTCAGCGTGCGCATGTGTGTCCTGCATGTGAACACTTGTCTGACAACTTACCTTACTACCAACTCTTCCCAATAGTGCTCACTGGTAAGCTGGTAATTAGGTTTCATCCTACAGCATGGATTATTATACTATTTCTGCTGTTTCATCTTCCACTGTACTTAAAAAGAAAAAGAAAAAAAAAAACAGAATAGAAGCCTTGCCTACACTGCAGGCTCAAACAGTGCTTCAGCCACTCGTGGATGACTCTGTAGTAGTCATTGTTGTTTCTCAAACCACTCACTGGTTTCTCTGGGTTTCTCTGGTTTAGTCTATTCTACCACCATTGAAAGGAGGTTAGTCACATCCTCTGTGGATGTTCCAGTACACAGTCCAGGCATGGGAAAAACATCTTCTTTGGGTCTGGGAGTTCCTTATCAGAGGGTAATGGAAAAGAGACCTCTTGTCTGGGTTGAATTGTCATCTCTCAGTTGGTCTCCTTACAGGGATGTCCCCTAGAAAAAAGAAACAAAAAGTTAGACTTTGCTCATCCAAAGACATTTTGTCTGCTCATAAGGATGGCCTGGAAAACAGATGCATTTTCATTCCTGTGTTAGTGAATGTTCAAATATGCATTTCCACCATTTACACTGGTATTTAGGGAAATTCTTTAGATTCAGAAGGACTTTCCAAAAATTATTGTGGTGACTTCATTTGGGTCCAAACAACATTGGTTCTCCCTTCATATAGAATTGGCCAGGGGTAGTTACCTCAAGCTTCTTCACAGACTAGACCTACTCACACAAGACAAGGGCAGTTTGATACACCCCCCCCATCTCAAACAACTTCAACTGAATGCCTGGATGATTCAGTTCTAATGCCTTTTAGTCACCTCTTGCATGAGGATGTGCAGCAGATACTAAATTTGGCAAGAAATTCTGCTCTTAGGAAATCTTATGTTAACCAGTGTCGAAATTTTTCTACATGGTGCCAAGCCTATAACCAGGGCCATGTCCAGGATTGCTACCTCTGAGTTACTACTCTATAGCGTGTTTTCTCCATTGGTAAATAGTATTTATTAGCCATTTCAGCTTGTCTTCCCATGGATCCTTTGCTGATATGAAAGATCATCTGTTAATCAGGTGACACAACTGGGATTTTTACTTTTTGCTGAGAAAGTTATTTCTATCGATGCTTGTACTAGCTATTCTGACTGTTTTTTTTAGTCATTTTATTTTAGTAGATTAACTCTTGTATTGTTCTGCCATCTGTAAGAGAATATCCAGGTTGCAACTATTTGTGATGGGTTAACTCTGTTGTTTTTCCGTGCATATAGGGTTATCAATAGAAAAATGTCCTAATATACACCCTTACTAGTTTCATAGTCTACCTTGAATATAACCATCTATCACCCTCATTTCTTCCAGAATTTGAATGGGTACTTACGTATTATCGCAACCAGATTTTCACATTTGCGAAATGCGCATACCACCACAGACAGGAGTACATGAAGCAATTGAAACTGTCTTTGTAAATGTGTAGTAGTGCCCCAAAACTTTACATTTACTGTAAAGTGGTGTTCAGAGTGTGTTTTGCTGGGGAATAACTTCAGATTACCTTCGAGAACAGAGACAGTGGAGAAAACCATCTTCCTGTTTTTTTTGCATGCATTACATAGGCACGCTACACTTTTCATGGCAGCCATCATACTATCGTTTGTCTCATTTTGAACCCTCAGAAGAAATTCTTCAGAGAAGTAAAACAGAGACACTGAGAAATTGTTTAACCCACACTTGCTTACTGCTTACTTTTAACCATTATTGTATTTACAAATTGTTAAAAAAATAAATGTCACTAAAACCTTCACTACTATGTCTGTGTATTTCTTCTCTGAAGGATTCCTTCCACACAGTGAATGCAATCCGTCCATCACACCGACAGCAGGCATGACAATGCAAGCATGCAAAAAACAGGAAGAGGGCTTTCTCCACTGTTTTTGTTCCCGAAGATAATCTGAAATTATTCCCCAGCAATACACACTCTGAATGCCACTTTACACTGTTTCATGGCCTCATTTCTACCGAAATAAGTGAAAGTCGCAACCACAAAAATCTGGTTGCGATAATACGTAAGCACCTTTGAATGACAGGGAGAACAGATTTGTTATACACCGGTCATGCTTGTACAACTCAGGTATTATCTTGTCAGTACTAAATCATTTAGAAAAGTTATACAACTCTGGGATTCCCAGCATGTGAATGGAAAACAGCAACCTGTGTCATTTCAAACAATTCTTGTTAGTTATTCCTTACTATTTTTTATTGTTATTATCACCATAGTAAAACATTTCCAGGTAGGATTAAGTCAAAGTTCTAATAGAACTTGTGATGGTATATTAGAAAGGGTTGGCTTCTACAAACATTCTAGAAGACAGTACCATGGTCCTCTGTACAGATTTTTATAAAGCATTACATACTGGATTCCTTTCCCAGGTTCAGGACTGGCTTTGTTATGCCAATTTTCCAGAGGCTCCAGGACTCTTCCTTCCTCTTCCTGGGTTGGATAAACTTTGGTAATCAACTCGAATAGCCAAAGGCTACTGCAGCAGTGAAGAATTTGAAAATACCGTTATGCTAAGAGCAACTTAGACAACTGTACTTTCCTTAACAGATTCTAAAAAAATATTTTTGTTTCTATCTGCCTCAAGTATTTTCAATAAAATTTATGTGACAATATAATTTTGTAAAGCTCTGAAGAGAGAATTAGATGTTTCTTTATTTGCTAAATTTAATATTATATATTTTAGTAATTTAATAAAACTTTTCAAATCAGTGTCTTAAATTACCTGCATTTTAGAAAATATATATTGTCTACTACTTTGTATAGCTAAGCAATGTTAATCTATCTTGTGGATTCAGAAAGAACTCCAGCACCACCACTCATGTTAATGACTGTGGTAAAAAGACCCTGTTTCTGCAATGTCATGTTTTGAGATTCATGGACACATTGGCAGAAATGAAAAAGATGCCATTACTCACAAATCTGCATGCCTCTGAATCACCTTTAACTACTGCAAGTCCAGATCAACACTAGCTGTGATAATTAACACTGGCAGCCTATCCATCATGTTAGCTCATGCTCCATACATTTACCCTCCCATACACATACACATAGTAAAACACACACACACACACACACACACACACACACACACACACACACACACACACACACACACACACACACACACACACACACACACACACACACACACACACACACACACCATATACCCCATACCTGTCACTAAGTTGTCAGAATGTTCACAATGTCTCCTTCTTCTGTCCTTGTATATTCAGGATGATCGCAGTCTGTCATCAGTGTCAGACATCAGGATCTCATATCTTTTGGTAAATGCATGCTAATGCAAAAGTTGTCTTGTGACTTTCCAAGCTCGTAAGGGTAAATAGTTAAAATCTGTCCCTGCTGCTGGCCCTTTGTCCCTCATTACTTCTGGCTTTGTCTTGATTTACTGCAATATAAGTTTCAGAGGTCTGATGATATGTGGTCTTTCCCCTCCCTCGTTACTCAGAAACTGTTGCTGGCTTTGAATAATGACTGATATTCTTATTAGATATTCCAAAAGCCCTTACTACTCTAATGTATCAGTTAGTGTGGCAGGCTAATGCCACTGTTTCCTGTGTCAGGGATGCAGGGTTCAAATCCTTTTTATCCCTACTTTATACTTTATGTTTTTTTGTCAGGTTTAACATTTTCAGTTTTATGTTTTTTTGTCAGGTTTAACATTTTCAGTGATATCATGCCTGGGGTCTAGTGGTGAAGCAGAAGAACCCATATACACAAGCATACACACACACACACACACACACACACACACACACACACACACACACACACACACACGCATACAGAACCCCCAGACACACACACACCTAGTTAACCTACTCCCTAACTAATCACCTTCTATGCAGACACACACTTAAGTATTAAGCCCCACACATACACATATGAAGACACACCCCAACTCTACCTGTCCACTTATTTCTCCTGAACTGACCTCTACCGTTATGGCTGAACATGAACTTTTGGCCATGTTCATTACCACAAGCAGTGGGGAACAGCCATGTTAAGTTACACAGCTGAGGGATTCTCTGTGTAAATGCTTTACCACAGGCAGTTCTGGAGTAGACAACATGGTTAATTAATATAGACCTGACCCTCGGAATGCCTCATTAACATTTATTATGACCCTGGGTAGAGCCCACAATGATGCTGCACATCTTCTTCAAAAGGACTGTGGCAGGGCTGTCTCTGTTTAACACGGGGTGTACACATCATGTACACCTCATGGTAACCTTTCCGAAGGGACTGCATGGGTGAATGATGTTATTAACCAACGATAAGGTATTTACTTTAAGCAATTAGACCACAACAGAAATTCTCTCATCTTGCTCTTTTCCATTATTTCTTACTCGGTGCATTCTATAAATTTTGCAGCATGGGGAAAAGGAGATATTGTTAATACCCATTTTTAAACAAGAATATTTATATATAAAATTCTTAAAGCGTTTTAATATTGAATTAACATGTCATGATTTTGTTTCACATGGAGAGAATAGTGTAAATATTTTTTTCATAATGCATTGCCTTTTGTTATTAATTATATTTAATGACTGATTTTGGATTTTATGATTTCACATCATATATAATTTCATGTGTATCTTTCCACTTTGCAGAGTATGATACATTTAGCCATTGGACTACTATCTTGAAAATATAGGATATAACATAATTCAATACCTGGAAAACCTAATCCATCAGTGTCCCATCTCACAACATTATGCTTAAATGCTGTTCTTGGTCTTCCAGAATACCAAAAAAAGACATTAATATTTTCATTTGGTTAATGTACTTTTCAAATGGAGTCAAAGAAGTTGTTTGAATTTTAAAGAACATCATAGTTAATATTATAATTTTACTCAAATGTAATATAGCCTCAAAAGCAAAGAACTTATTCAATGTGGATGCTACTTTTTTAAAGACACTTATGGAATGTACTGTTAACTATAAATTAACGCTAATTCTAATTTTAAATAAGATTATTCCTAAATATGTTGAATACTTAAATTTCCAGTTATAATTAAGTCTCTTCTAAAAGTACATTTGTACTTTGATGAAGTAAAATAGCATTGGCTTTATTTTATTCAATCTGAAGTTAGATATTTTTTCATTTTTTTAAGGGAGAGACAAACTATGCAAGCTTCAGTGTTAGTTGAAGTTAACAGTACATCATTAATCTAAAATCGTTCTATATATTTTTCTGTCTTATTGAATTTGCTAATAGCTGTATTGATAAAGGAAAAAAAGGAGAGAGAGAGAGAGGACAACACAGCTTTGGTCCTTTCTTTATATTATTGATGTGTGATACTGTATACCCCTATTTTACATAGAGTTTGGAATTATTATATAACATACTTAAAAGCTAAATGAAAACATCTGAGAAACCACATATTTCTAATATTTTAAATAAACATTTCAAATTTAAAGAGTCACAGGCATTTTCAATGTTCAAACTTAAGAGCAAAAATTCTTGCTTAATATAATTAGCAAACTCAAATGATGTTAAGATTTGTTTTGATTATGGAGCACATTGAGTCTTATTTCATTAAGGTTGGCATAATAAGCTTAAGTCCAGACTTGGATAAGACTTCCATAAAAACCTTGTAATCAATGTTTAATAATTACATAGGTCAATATGAAGAACACAGCCTCGATTTTGTCCTGTTTCTGTACAAAATTGTAAAATATATTGGCTTAAAATGGGAGTCCACTAGTACCCCTAATGAAAAGCTCACTACTGATGTGAAGATATACAAAAATAAACTTTGTTCTAAGGTTTTAAATAAACTATTATTCTTCATGCATTTAACTCAAAAGCTCTGTATTTTTTCAAAAAAATGTTTTAAACAATAGTTGAAATTCCACTTAGTATTTAGGAAACATTTACCCAGCCACCCCCTTCAGTAAAATGTCCAGTTATGCACAAGCATAAAAATGAAACATTTACCCTAGGGATCCCTTCAGCAAAATATCTCATCTTGAAATGCACAAGGACCAAGATGAAACATTCACCCAAGCAACCCTGAAACATTCACCCAAGCAACCCCTTCAGTAATATGCCCAGGTATGCACAAGCACCAAAATGAAACTTTCACCCAAGCAGCCCCTTCAGTAAAATGTTCAGGTATGCACAACCACCCACCAATCTCCCTCACATCTCCATATTGTCCTGGAAAACTGCTGCTTACTGGCATGACTTCAGGACTATTTACACACTTAGTATGCAAATGAGCTTATTATAGATTCATGTCTATGAATCATACTCAAGCACATACATGTAAAGACCCTTAGTGTAGTAGCTATCCCCCTATCACTTATGCATTTAGCATGTTATGCTTTTGTGATAAATTGGAGTGTTTACAACTCCTTTGCATTTCTGCATTCATGCTGAAAGTCTATGATTTGCATATCCACACAACACCAGTCTTTCTGGATCACCACTATGAAAATGTGAATCCCTGGATTATGAATACCAGCCTAACTACTGCCTGTAGCAGTAAAGTATTTAAACAGCTTCAATTACAGAAACATTAAAGTAGCTGATTAAATGAGAAGGATGTTCCAAGTGTATGTTTTATAAACTGTAACAATCTTACTAGTAGTTGCTGCCAGCCTGGATAAATCCTGAGCTACATATACAGTATGGGGAGAGTTTCAAGTGCCCTGCCCCAGCGAGCTGAGAAACTGGAAGATATGTGTGCAGTTTAATTCTGAAATGAATGCAGAAACAGAACTGGTAGCTTGTATATTGTGAAAATGTGGGAACCTTACTGAAGGGATCAAAATAGCATGTATGCAAACTGTAAGGAATTAAAATGTCTTTTGACTCCTGATGGAGAGAATTCCAACTTGCCTAATGCAATTTATTTATGGGATGAAAGTGGTATGATACTTAACCAGCTCTTCAAATGCTTGTTATTATTGTGAAGAATGAAATCCTGTCAGTATAGGCTGGATAATTTTTGTGTTTGCTTTGGCAAGAATTGGCATGTCTCTAAAATATGTTCTTTATATGACATGCTTTTTCTGTATAGTCAGTGGTAACAGTAAATTGCCTAAATGCGCATTAATGTCTTCTGTACCTGCACAAGAGAATATTATATTATCTTCTCTTTCACCTATGACAACGTAGTTCAGGGTGCTGAAGACAGGTCTAGATTTATAGGTCCTTCTTGTTGGTAATCTTCTGTCCCTAGTACTTATTGTTCATACGAAAGTACTTCACCCTGACTTTTTGTCAGCTGATGGTGGAATGAAATTTTGTATGGAACATGAAGACATGAATTATTGAAAATGCAGTCCCCAATTCAGAAGTGGTACTATCATTATAAGAAAAGCCTGTTAATGAAAGAGTTGCAAAGTTACATGGAGGAAGAAACCAAAAACTTCCATTTACTTCAGGTATTATCAGTGTTTTGTAGTGAAGAAACAATGCTCTTTAATATATAACACATCCTAGACTACTGTTCTCAGATATTGTTTTTTTTTTAAAGATGTAGGACTGATAAACCACTGGAATAAAGTTCTACGTTAATCTTCTAGAGAGAAAGGTTGTATAAATTAGAGTTTAGGACCTGATAGCGCATGTAGCTGGGGTACGGTGCTGTGAAAATCATAAATTGCATTCTTCTTACAATTATTATCTCACAAGCCTGGTGAAACAATATTAGTTTGTTTCAAATGAGCACATAATTTATGAAATTAATAATAATAATAATAATAATACCATATTCTGTTTCTCACAGAGATGTATTACTTAAAAACATACAAATATTTTTGCATAACTGTTCATAAATTGTTACAGTTATTCACCACAGTCTGTTTCTGACCAGATAACATTATTTTAACATGTATACACATTATTTAAAAACTGCTCATAATTGTTACTTTTGTTTATTTCTGTAGCTTTGTGATCAGTCTCATGGCCTGTTTTTAAGGGGAGATCTGAGGCAATATTTATAAGGAATGGTATGAATGTGGCCAGTGTACCAGGAAAATTCCTTTACCTAGTGGCATATAGCACTGTAAAACATCTTCAACTTGGTGGTTGGATTTTCCAGAGTAAGTAAGGAACTAAAACAATGAGTGAGAAGGTCACTGAAAAACCAATCACTAAAAACAAAATGAAAACTCCAGCAAAGCTAGAAGTTCCACTAAGTGACCTTCCAAACCTCTTGTATCAGACGTACATGGGATATATGCAAATGATCCTTATGAACATCAGGTGTTAAGTTAATTGGCAATTCTGAATGCCCATGACTTGTTTCATCCTTTCAATAGACAATTTTAGACCAATAAAGCCAAACCCTACTAGCTATAGATAAACATATTTCAGCCTTGTTATGACCTCATCAGCACAGCACAAGAAGAGTGTTTCAGCATTAGAAACACAGGGCTGTTATACCCAGCTGACGTCCATTATCATTAGGGTCACTGCAAAAATATCCCAAACAACAAACTAAAACAATGAGTTAGAAGGTCACTGAAAAACCAATCAGTAAAAACAATATGAAAACTCCAGCAGAGCTAGAAGTTCCACTAAGTGACCTCCCAAACCTCTTGTATCAGAGGCACATGGGATATATCCAAATGATCCTTATGAACATCAGGTGTTTCAGCTAACTGGTGATTCTGAATGCCCATGACTTGTTTCGTTGTTTTAATGGACAATTTCAGGCCAATAAATCCAAACCCCAAGGAATGAATAATGAAGGAGAAACCTGCTGCAAAAGAAGTTGAGATATTATTGCATTTGAGCTTCTGGATTTCTCAGCATGGCTGTCAAATCAAAGTGAGAGGCTATGAATCATTTTGTCGGCAATGATACAAATGAGGCTTGCTGGAAAAGAATGTTGTATATTTCATTGCTGAAGGAAGGGATATCATGGTTGTCCCTTTAAGAGATAGTCAGGTTGTATATTTCTGTAATAAGACATTGAAGGTGTCCATGGTGAAGACAATGCAACATATCTGGGGGGGGGGGGATTGTGATGCACAACCCCAAAAGGAAATTTTCTTTTAATCTCTGAGACTATGATAACATATGTACCATGCTACCTCAATGCCTTATTGCACTTATAAGATGGGTATCTTTTTTAAGTTTGAATTTTACATTCAGTGGTTTACATGTGAGAATTAGATGCTTTCCAATACATTTTCATGTAAAACAGTTCTCTTGCCTATTATAAGTAACCATTTGTTGTACAGGATTATAAATTCTTTATGCGAAATTTTGCATGAAGTATTTAGTGTAGTCATATATGGAGGCATGACTACACTATGCAAAGAGGAGGAGGCAGTGGAAATCACTACGAGCAGCTGATAACTTATAACTAGGTGCCATAGCTACAGTACGTACATAAGGATGTTCTGTATAAGACTAACTGCAGCTGATAACCAGGAATAAAAAGAGAGTGGCTACGGGTACAGCTGTGTGCTTCCCCAGCATACCATACACACCTACTGACTATCTTGTTTCACACAGAGTTGTGCATGTACTTGCATGGTGACCCAAGGGAGACAATGCCTGGTAAAGGAGAATAAAGTGCTACTGCAGGTCATCCACACACTTTGCATGCACCTCCTGGAAAATGATGCACAAATAAGCAGCATTGAATCAGATTTGGTAGGGAGGGGTGCAGAATACAAAAGCTGTGCAAGGCCATAATAGGTCTTTACAACAGGTGAGAATAAGGGGCATTAATATAACACCATGCAAGGAAACGTTATGTTACCTTGCAACAAACAATTCCCCCACAGAGGGTGACCCAGTAGCACTGAAGAGGCTCACTGAGTTTTTTATCTCACTCATAAGATATGGCGAGTAATTCCTCATACCAGGGGTTAGCTTGACTGTGGGAGATGGACTGGTGCGAACTACCCTTCATCAGTAGGGAAACACCAGATTGGTAATGTTCACTATAGTACAATATAGAACACTCCACTGAATGTTTGAAAGGATGGCTCGATAAAGGCCTATCTGCATATCTGTCCTTCCAGCTAACTCTCTTTTCAAATGTAACAATCTGTATAACAAGATATGCCTGTCAATATATGCAATAGCTGTATTTTAATGTGTAGTAATATGCATTCAACATAGGAGTTATATGGAGCTTATGTGTGTGGGCATACAATGGTGTCATGTATGTTCCTGTTTTCACACTTTCCACTGGTGTAAGACCCAGCACAAAAGGACAACACAGGCCTGACATCAGCAGGACATCTGTAGCTGGTGATAATGATAACACACATAAGTGGTTTGGTCCAATGGCACAGTTGTACTGTCTGCAGCACTACAAAGGAAGGATTCACCAACATCCACCCTTAGAGAGACCCCTGTAGAAGCACAGGTTGAGCACACAGCATCACCAGTGCATTATGAACATTTTATACCTCACAGTCCCTCACAGACTTCACCTGTGTTTCCAATACACACAGCATCTGAAATCCACACTGGCTCTTAGATGTAAACAGATTTTGTACCACCATGATCCCAGGGCCATCCCTGACATGACTACAACACTTGACATTAAACAGAAGAAATGCTGATCAGTGATCCAGACAAAAACATCTGCTACCCATACAATGGTGGAGACGGTAAATGTGGTCTGTGTCTTTCAGGATGACCTGCATCAACTGTAAAGTGACATGGAGTACATGGAGTATAGAACGGGGTGGGGGCACATTGCTGCTGTGGTCACTGGTGGCAAATGTTGCCTCCATAAGTGCCTTTATGAAACACATTGTGATCACCATCTGCTTTGCCTTCACCATGCATGTTGCAATAGATCTACCCACTCTCTTTCAACTGTAAGCACATAGCCTGCCATCTTTAGTTGTGTGTGTGTGTCAGTCAGATTATTTATGTTTATTTATTTTATTTAGATGTTTGTTTACTGGGACAGTCTGACTGGATGAATGCCCTTTTTCAGTGGAGGCCTGGGTGGGGCCCACAAACAGAATTTTGCAAAATAAGTAACATAAGACAAATACAACTTATAACATAAATATGCATAACTCATAGTTGCATAAATAGAAAACATATGCAATTAAGAAGGTTAATACAGATGTTCGGTTAAATAAATTAACACTTTATATATAAACATAAATATACATAACTTATATGATAAATAGACAATAATATAGATGCAATTAAGGAGGACAATATGGATGACCAGTTAAAGAAATAAACAAGTTGTACAGATAGTTATTCAGAGTTTATAAGAAAGATACTTTTGGCACATGAATATTTACAAAAACTATATTACAAGTTTTCAAGTTTCATGCTCTTGATTAATTAGTTAGAGTAATGTTATAGTACAGCATTGACAGTGGTTAGCCAGAGGTTAGGCAGGAACATAGTCAGGAATTAGTCAGGTGGGTTTTGAGCAGTATTTTCAATTGTGACTGGTTAGTGCTTGTTATGATGTTTTGGGGAATAGAGTTCCAAGCTTTGGAAATCTTATTAGAGTATAGGGAGTCACCTCAGGATCATCATATGATATGCTCTGTCAAAGTGAATGTGCAGGGTCTAGTAGTTTTACACCTTCTCTGCCACTGACCACATCAAATCCTAACACCATAAGACTATACAGTGGACACTGCCAAAGATCACATCATGGCAGATTGACCTCTCATTAGGAAGATGTGGTCCCTGACTCCCCACAACTTTGCAGAGTATATAGCTACTCTGTTCACCTCTCGTGACTCTACTACATATTGTAGCATTGCATTCACCTGTCCCAGAGTCCTCTCACCTGTGCAAGTGACGATGACTAAGACCTGCCCATCCTATAACCCATATGAGTCTGATGACAGGTTCATAGGTTCATAGGTGTGTACTAGGCTAATGGCCCTGGGGCCTTTACAAGCCTAGCCATAGGATTACCCTGGCATAGTGCCATCCTACCCTAGTTCCCAGTGCCTCTGTCAAGTAGAGCCACTGGAGTTATCCCTGGGGTGAATTTTCTGTTTCCCATCCACTCATCAAGATTTTTCTTGAAGAGGGTCAGTGAGGTGCTCTGCTTGACATGTATGGGAAGTCAGTTCCATAGCATGGGCAGTCTCTGGGTTATGAACATGTCCCTCCAGCATGTTCTGTTAATTGTGGTATTGAGTTTGAGGTCTCTGGAGCATGTGGTGTGGAGGGATTGGGATTTCTTTAGTTGTAGCATTTCTAACAGAGCTGGGTCAGACATGGCTTTGTAAGTCACGAAGAGATCGCCTCTAAGTAGGCAATATGAGACAGAGAATAGTTGAGGTTTTTTGAGTCTGTCCATATAGCACAAGTGTTTAAGGTCTAGGATCCTCTTTGTGAGGTACTTTTGTGGCCTCTCTAGTTGTTGCAGGTGTCTAGTGAGGTACATACCAAATGGGCCATTGTACTCGATGATTGGCCTAATGAGGGAAGAGTAGAGGGAGACAATGACCTCTTTCTTCCTTGATGCAAAACCCTTATTAATGAGATGCCCCACACAGAAGGACTTTCTGGTAACAGTGGCAATGTGGTGATCAAAAGAGAAGTTGCTGTAAACCTGTGTTCCCATATCTGTTATAATGCTTTCTGTGTTTATTGGATTACCATCAATGTGGTAATTCATGGGAACCAGTTTTTTTCCCAAAGGGTTTGATGTCTGAAATATGTAGCACAGCTAATATGTGCATTGCCTGTATGTGACATCATGCATGCATCATTTTAATCTGTATTGCCTGTGTCATGACCCATAGTTATGGACCAGATGCCACCTCTTTGCCAGTCCTGCTATGGCATATTTATCTCCTGACTCTCCACACTACCTTCTACTGTTGCCATGATTGCCATGTAAGGTTCTGCCAAGAAGTTCACCTATGGCTCCATGTGTTTTCATAATGCCATGCTGTGCAGCATGACACATAAAACAAAAATCTTGCTGAATGTCTGCACTGCATTTTAGCACCCCCCCCCCCCCAGAGGTGTCTGGACATCAAAAGAAGTTTCCCTTCACTAATCCAAACACATACTCTACTATATTTCACATTTTCACACAGGCTGCATTATAGGCATTTTCTGCAACATCTGCATGTTGGAGATGGACTCATCAACCATGGCTCTAGGGCATATCCAAAACTATCTGCAACACACAACAATATATTTTATGTGGCATGCTCCATGCTTGTATGGTACTCATGTGTATAAATGTGTATATAAAACACCTGTATGCACCCACCAGACAGTTGACCCTGTGAGAAGTCCCCACTTTGGTTGGACATGTGCCAAATCTAGGAGTCATTTGAATGCCTGGGTAGTATAAGAACAGATTATAAATAATGTGCTGGACATTAGAAATCACCGATCCTTTCAGGGAGAGGAAGCCATGTTGATGTATTACAGGTTGTAGGCAACAGACGGAGCACCAATGGCAACATGTGCAATCTATGGCTGCCAAGACTTCAGGGAAATGTGTTATGCTGGAAATCGTTCACATGATGTGAGTTCTTTCCTGAGGAGCCAGATATGCTTCTTCGCATGCTGTAGATTATTACTGTGGAAATGGTTTCAGATTAATGAGACTTCTGCCTGCAATATCACTAATGTGTCCTCCACTAGTCACTGAAATGTTCCAGCAGCTAAGATGGTCGAGGCTACACAAGAATGAGTGCACTACACATCCCCTCAATTCTATTTGAGGATGACACAGCTTGACTAACTACCTTATAATCTCCATGACCACTTGGAAATGGTCCACAACCTGATGATCGGTGCGTTGACTGAACATCAGGTGGTGTCTGTATATTCTCCAGTGGTGGTAATGGCTGAGATGCAGAACACTGTGTGCACAAATTCTGATGGTGGCTACTAACATATGTGCGGTGCTACAGCCACTGCTACTCCTAGCATAACTTCTCTTACATACACCACAAATTTCACTACTCACAATGAGTATACACATCAGTGCAGTGCAACAATATTATGCATTTCTGAATCAGACCTCCATTTTGGATGTCATTTGCATAATCTGCTAGACTCACTTGAATGGGTTCCTCATTTCCATGTTATTATGCACTCATCAGCATGCTATGCAGGCTGCACTATTTTAACCCTTGTTCAGCCTTGCTGTGTCTCAGAGTATGTACACATGTCTCATTACCGCTACACGTGCTAATTTGCTCTGCACAATATGCTATATCAATATGAATCCCAGCCATTTTTGGAGTGCTCCCTACATCACCATTACGTTTAAAAAGTGACTGAAAATAAGTTACAGGGGACTTGGCGATGCATTAACTACATCAAAAATTCAGAAATTATTAAACTTTAAAATGTATTCTCTATCCATCCATTATACACCATTTCATTAGAAAAATAATCTACAGATTTACATATTACATTTGCAAGTACATATTCTTATGCTGACAGTATAAGACATAGTCTAACCTTTTTTTTAATGCTTCAGTACATTATTACTATCCTACACCGTCTCCCTTTGGCAAATTTGTCTAAAGTCTTGCCCAGAATTCTGCTTTCATTAAAAGAGAGAAAGAGAGAGCCAGGAATGCAAATTCAAAGTCTTTGTTTTCAGCTTTCATTCAAGTACCTCACAAGGCAACCACAGAGTGGTACTGGCGTGTTGCTATCACCACTCAGCTCCTTTGACATCTTGTAATAATAAACGGGTAATTGAAATCTAAGTTCGCTTTTGCTGTTCTCAGAAATACAAGGCTTCTGAATGATTGCTGGGGCAAGCAATGCTATGGAGGTGGTGAAAGAGTCGATTCATCTGTGTAGTCTAGCACAACAGGAAGTGTTAATATGACCTTTCGGAAATAAGCATGCAAGGCCAAACCAGCAAGGCTTGCCAGAAATGCAGGTTTTGATTTTAGTGTGCATTTTTAAATTTAGCAGTTTGTGTGACTGCTTATGTTTCTATGCTTGAGTTGCCCACAGGTTTATTTTCTGAAGTGAAATGATGAAGTCACTGTCTGGACGTCTTTATTTATGATGAAAGGTCACATCACTCACATGCTGTAAGTATATGAAAAGTTTGAAAAAAGCAAAGAAATTATATGCTTTTCTGCACTGTTTCAAAACAATGTTATTATATCAGCAACTTCACACCATGAGCAGATATCGTGCTGTTAAAATCAAGGAGTATAATTTAAAATATAGTTGTTTCATATACCAATACCTGCTTGTGAGAACAGCAACCATGTAGTGTGTTTTAATACAAATAAGTTGAATTGCTCAGAAAATAGTTACAAGGCATTCATTTATGTACAGAGAATTAAGGCATTACAGTACTAAAACTCTGCAGCTGTGCTTTATCCTTCACACTACACAGTTTTATTTTTATAATCTTTTATTCAACGGAATTTAGTATCCAGTCTGTCTCTTGAATTTTCTTTCTGTTTCATTCTGTGCTGATGTATCTCTTCTTACAAGAAAGAATTCAGCTATCAGTCATAAATTGAAATTCTCATAGCAGTCTTTGCAGATAAAGTCATAATCAAACTAAAGGCAGTTCACATGGAGGCCTGACTGTTGATTGTGTTGTAATGACATGCCACCTAAATATGTGTTCTCAGATAACAGCTGTCACAAAGCTTTCTGGACCAGGTAGCTGTCTTGACTTGAACAATTTCCTTGCCTTTCCACTTAGCCTCGTCTTCCAGCTGACAGCTTCAGCAGCCAAGAGGTTCACAGAAAGATAAAAGTCTTGTATATTTGGCAGATGCAGTAGATCAAATGTTTTTGTGTTTTTCTTTATTGAATAATTTTGTGTTGCTATTCAGTTCTAAGTTAATAACTTAAGTCACTATTACTATGGATGAAAGGAAAAATTACCCGTGGATCATGGTCACCCAGAAAAGCAATCTTCACCTGCATAGCATGTTTGATCTTCACCTGGAACCATGATAGGATACTGAGATTTAAACATAAAACTACAGCAGCTGATGCAACAAACAAATGCATTAACTCATGTTGTTTAACTAGGCCAAAAATATATTATGAATTAAGCACAGTTGGCGGGACAATTTTGTATTCATAGTAGTAAGGCCAAAAAACTATGCCCTTTATTAAGTTGTTCTCTTCCAAATAACTTATTCTATAGATTACAAGTGTACTCTTTTTAAGTGGGGAAAAAAATTACTGCTTCTTGTTTTAGGATTATTCAGTTTTAAACTTAGGGTGGAATTCATAAATCTGGTCTACATTGTGTAAAATCAGTATGCTGGGGAATACATAGGATAAGTCCTAGATTGAATCAGGACAAAAATAAATAAATAAATAAATAAATAGTATCACTATTACTGCATACAAAATACGTACCATTTAATGTGCTATATTTTAGAGATAAATGAAGCCCTGCCTTCGCTCCAGGCACCCTTGGTTCAATAAGAGGCCGGGATGCTGGAGCAGCTGGCTGGAGGTATATGGGATTGAACTGCAAACATTGGTTCCCCTATCCTAAGAGGAGGTGTTAATGGAGTCCTGCTGCAGGAGCTCCAGCTCCAGGAAGGAGATGTATTACAGTTCCTGCAGCCTGGAACTCAAGGAGCACCCTTCCCAGAAACTATAGGCATGTGGAAGAACAAACTCTTACTGGCTCTGAGTTAGTGGGCACTGAGCTAGTGGGCACTGAGCTGTGCTTTCAGGCCAGCTGTATGAGATATTATGTTAAGACTACACATAAAAGTCTCCCAGCCCAAACTGAATGGTCATGTTAGTTCCCAGTCCTTCACTACCTCCACTGTTATCTTATGGTACCACTGTTGGCATTAACAGATAGGTGAAATAAGGGACTGGGCATGGAAATGTGGGCAAAAAAGAATGCTAAAATAATATTGCCATGCATCATATGTAGGCATGGTGTGCAAAACTTAAGCAAGTTAACTGGTCCGCATGAATGAAACTATTAACACAATTTAAGGGCAGCTATATGGAGCAGGAAGGACATCATTCATGCAATGCTCATACACACTGAAAAAATGTTACAAAAATTCACACTTTCTGAAAAAATGAATTCATGTTTCAGTTATCAATAGAAAGTGGAAAGTAGGTGTGTGGAAAGTTAGATAACATTCTGTGGAAAGTGTTCCATCATTCTGCCATTTAGCTGTGCTTCTATTTAGTGCATAATCCAGTGGGATTAAAACAAAAGAACATGAGAGCCATGTCACATCTTAAAGAAGTTCACGTCCCCAAACTATTTAATACAAATCCTACCTGTGCTTAAACATCTGCAAGTTTTGAATGTGACTGAAACACAAACACATTTTAATAAGGGGCTTGTCATATTAGTCCTACAGTACTGTCATACTGATTGTCAGAAGGAACTTCTAGAATCTGCCATGAATTGCTAGCATTTGTCCACCATTGCAGAGTATATGCTGATCATAGCTTCCAATTGTCCATATTTTTGCAGAATGTTGATACGTTTTACTCTTATTTTTGATCCATTTATCATAAAAATTGTAGTTTTCTAGCAAATCACTGAGGACTGCTAGTCAGAAAATAATGACACGCATTTGATTTTCTGACTTAATATCCTTCAGAAAATTCATGCTAATGCAAAACCTGTTATTCTATCAACTTTCTGTAGGAGCAATATTTAAAAAAAGTGTCCCTATTTTGAGGCCTTTGTCTCCCCCCATTATTTGTGGCTCTGTCCAGATTTCTTGCTGTAAGTGGTTGAGAGGTATGATGCTGACCTCTGAGTGGTACTATAGGGAAAAAGTCACAGATTTAGCAAAAGGGAACTGTGCCTTCTTCTGACAAAAAGAAAAAAAATCAGATTTGAAGGATCAAGACTAAAAAAAAAAAAACCAGGAAGAAAGAATTAGTCTGTCCTCTGAATATTATATAGTATGAAGATTTAGGTCACTGGTTCTAGTACTGGTGGACATATTGAGCTTCTAAAGAAGAAGGAGGTCCAGAACAACTGGTACTCTAATGGCACAGTAAGCAAAACAGAGTCGGTCCTCCAAATTCTATAAGATACTGAATAGAGGGTTAAAGCTTCCAACCTCTCTTGGTAGCTCAGGAACTTAATGCTTGTGGTCTTTTCAGATAGGAAGCTTTGATGTCTTTCTAACTGTTTGATATCTTTAGTGAGATACATCAGAAAGGGGGCATTGTACTCACTCATTGGCCTGATCAAAGCTGAGTATAAGGGATTGATTACTTCATTAGACCTTGATGATATTCCTTTTGCAATTAGCTGGGCAAAATAAAAGAATTTCCTGACAACTGTTGTCCCATGCCAGTTAAAAGACAAGGAGCTATCAACCAAGTATCTGACCACAAAGTAACATTTTCATTTGTGTGTGGTTTAAACAGCACGATGAGGGGAGGGGGTCGTCTGCCAAAAGTGATGATACAACACTTTTTAGCATTTAGTTTGTGCCCATTTTTAGTACATCAAGTGTGTAATTAATCAGGTCTATGAACAAAAATATTTACAGCTTACTTTTGAATACACTCTTTCATTGTCAAGAGCACGTCTTGGATTCTTTTCCAGGACAAGCCCAGCAAATAATATAGAGAATTAAGGTGACAGACTGTTAATGAGCAGCGTCCTGTGGACCAGGTTTCAGTTTCTTCAGACTGCATTTGCTTTGTCTACCGTGTGACTCTGAGCAAGTCAGTTAGACAGTGCTGCATGGCAACTAGGAAACTATGCTAGGTTATTCAAAGGTCTCCTGGATCACATAGTTAGTAACTACCTATGAACCAATTCAAATTACATGCAGAACCTAAGACTCTATTCAAATCACACAGCAAAAAGATGATGCATAATGTAATCGTCAACAAAAATTATTTTACAGGACAACCAACCTACTCTCCCATAAAGCTAAGAAGGCATCAGCAAAAAATATGCTAATTCATAAACTAGAGTATACCCTCCCCATCTTTACATTAAATTCCTCACACAATACTCACATTCTATAAATAGCAAATATTTATGTATGTGTATATATATATATATATATATATATATATATATATATATATATATATATACTTAGCAGAAAGAAAATCCTACTACTGCTACTTAACTGCTAAAATCCACCTGGTTGCAAATCATAAAAACATCAACTCAGCTGCTAGCCTCCTGCCTTTACAAGGTAATAAATGAAAATAAATGCCTGCATTGTCCTCAAAATTGTCAGAACCTTATCTTCTGATTTCAGAACAAAAAGGAGGGCACCATTACCATAACCAGACTATCCTTTAAAAAATAATAATGGTAAAAAGCCTTTTACAGGTGTGACACCCCTGCACTGGCCCAGTAATCAAGGAGTCTCAATCCTCACCACTGGCAACAGTGGGGAACATACACACTGGGAGGATGACAAGTACAGACACAGTAAAGTGCAATTTTCCTTAAGAGCACACAGAGATCACAGTCAGTCTGGGGCTGGTTTCTCCCTCTTTCTCCAGAACCTCAATAAGACTCCCCACTGGCATAGTTATAGAGTCAAGTCCTTAGCCAGGGTTCCAAGCCAAGTCCTCCAACACTCTCTCTGTCCAACCAGTGCTTCATGTCCATGCCCAAGTAGCTGACACACACACTCTTTGAGGTTTGATTTATACACATACACACAGACACACACATGCACACGCACACACACACACACACACACACACACACACACACACACACACACACACACACACACACACACACACACACACACACACACACACACACTCACACACACCTAGGAAAGGCTGGCACATGTTTACTATCTATGGCCCCTTCTGCCCAGACTATACGGTAGTATACACTGCCACCACAACCCCTTATCAGCTACTTTAAGGCCCTTAACAAAGGGTGTCCAATCCTACTGTGTAATGTTACCATTAATCCAAATGGTAGTCTGACCAAGAGGAAGGCTATTTAGGAGTGGCCTGTATGGGGTCACCATATAGATATGCAAGTACTCTTAAGAGCTTAAATATCTCTAAACAGACCAGCCACAATTAAAAGGTTTAAATATATTTAATAATAAATAATAAAAGAACAAGACAATACTCAGTAAGTAATCAGCTACATCAGAGTTCAAAATCACAGGAAATATTTAAAACAACATTGTAGGACAGTCTCAAATAAATAAAGAAAACATCTAAGCTCTTTACTGTATTCCTGTCTGAATCTAAAATAGTTACTATGCCATAGAAACTTACAGCAAGGCAAGTGCAGATGGTGGTGATGAGTGGATGCTGTTGTCAGGTCAAAAGACAGATACAAAATGCACAGTTTTTCTCTGAGAGAGTTCTTAAATAAATATAAAATATTACTGCTAGGTTAGTTTGGATGACATCACTTTTTGTCACCTGACTTTAGTTTTCAAGCTAAACCCACTTTGTCAGAAACTAACAGAATTTAGCATCTCTCTGTGAAAAGTACATATCTCTCAGATCTTTGCAGATCCTAGAAATCATAAAACAATAAAACACTTCTGCATCTCAAACCTATTAATAACTTCTCTTTCAAAACAATACAAAAAAAACTTCCAGCTCTAGACATTGTGTCTGCTACTGCACTGCAAATGAGAGATAACCCCCTGGATTTACTATTCTTCCATGCAGGACTAGCTTAGTCCTGCATGGAAGTGGCCATTTAGGAGCAGGACAGCAGCGCGCCATGCATATTAATGAAGGCACGCTGCCTGAGCTCCTAATCTTACAAAGAGCGTGTAAGAGTGCAGGGGGCATGTCTGAGAGCAGAGCTCTCAGAATATGCATGCCCCTGCAATGAAGAACAGCAGAAAGTCCTAAAAGAATGAGTGAGACTGCTCATAGGTGTACGCATACTCCCAGCAACACCCCCCATTTGTACAAGAGCAATAGTTAACACAAAAAAAATAAAGATACTTTATTTTTTTTATGAAACAGATTAAATTTAACCATAGGTGCACATGTTTGCCCATTGCTTAGCTATGGTTAATGCAGCTTAAATGGCAGAAGAGGATAAAAAGCAAGATATATGCAAATAAAGCAGTATAACAATAGTGTAGTGGGCAGAGCATTCGCCTTATGAGCAGTCATTCCCAGTTTGAGTCCCACTACAGCACATTCCATTTTCCATGTCAAATAATTTTATGACCAATATTTTTAGTTGCATAACCGACTAAATAACATATATTTATGAACTGGAGTACTGCATTAAATACAGATGTGAGGTGTTAGTGTCATAATGTCCCAAAGTCCACAGATAATCACATGTGCCCCATAGAGTATATGCACACAGGAATCAGGGATACAAATGGAAGGTAAAACGTGTAATGAATGATAACTCCATGCAGCTTCCAAATCCCTCACCTTCCCAAGAACCATTAGACATTACTGTCTAAATTAGTGCAGTGGTAAGCAGGAGTAAGCACTAGTAAGCAAATGTAAGCAATATTAAGCAGTAGTAAGTGGAAGTAAGCATATTTAAGCACTAGTAATCGGGTTTAAGCCTGTTTGTGCAGGGGTAAGCAATGCGCACACAGGTTAAGCAGTACTGAAGCTAACCCTCTGTAAGCATATTTAACCGGAGGTTAGCATTGCTTACCCTCGTGCAAACCTGCTTATAAGTGCTTAAAAGTGCCTTAATCACTCTATATGCAACAGCCACTGTCCTTGCCAGAAACAAAATAAACAGCCTTTGCAGGTCTTTCACCCAGGACCCCGTACACTATAGTCACAGTAGTTAACCACTAAGCCATCACAGCAGTACATAAGATTGAGGTATACCCAAACAAATCCTCACTATAGAAAATCAAACTGAACATGTGAAAGGAATCTATATACAGTCTTATGTTCTATAACCTACTACATAATATAAATATGTGAACTGGAGTACTGCAGTAAGCTCAGATGTGAGGTGTAATTGTAACAAAGTGTTGAAGTCCCCTAATAAACACAAGTACCCCATACAGTGTATGCACACATGAATCATGGATACCAGACACATACATAACTTATAATGAATAATAAATCAATGCCAAAAAGCAAATAGAATGCAAATTAAATATTAAGCAATGCTAAGCATTGCACAGGCCAGCTTAGTAGGTGTAAGCAATGTGTACGCCAGCTAACTCAATTTGCCCATTGGTATACCCCTTTAAACAATGCCAACCTTTGGTAGGCAGGTTTGCCCATAGTTTAGCCTTTTCAAAACCATCCAATCATGGCAAAGTACAGGAAATCGGCCCTATTTAAACCCAACAGGTGGGAATACATCTCATAAGTGGTTGTAGCTTCCCCTTGCAGGCACTATGTCTGGAATGGGAGAAGGTGTGCACTTTTGGGTGCAGCGCTAGGGCATCCAGGAGTCCAGACACATGGAAGGACTCCTTGTCAAAGACCATGAGCAGAGACTGCTGCAGGGCCAGTACCAGGGTTCCTAATATAAAGTGGAAGCCTGGAACCATCTCACTCGTGACTTCACCAGTGCTACTGGCATACCCCAAACTGGTGAGCAGGTCAGGCATCACTATGCTGACCTGAAGTGATGAAAGGGGGATCTCTTGGATCAGTGGATCCAAGAGGCTAGGAGTACAGGGGAGGTCCCAGCTGTGTGTAAGTATCACTCCACTACCTGTTTAATAATTGCCAGCTCATGTATATTATGGATAGGTATGGCTAAATATTCCTCTTATGTCCTTCACAGTGGCAAGTGAGCAGGCTGCGAACCAGGAGGCCCATGGATGTCGCTTGGAGAGGTTGCAATGTGAGACAGGTTAGTAATACTTTTGCATGTCCTGTCATAGGAAATAAATCTAAACGTAATAGTAAGTTATTGTCTGTATAAAACCTGTATTGTTTAGGGCTAGTGCTGCATACACCAGAGAATATGGCAGGAAGAGTCTCATATAGGTTGTATGTAAATAAAAGCATAATAGCCTGACAATGAAAGTCTAACTGCTGGACTGCATGTGTTTACTCTGGTATCATATGGTAATGTAGACTTGCAATCACTTAATAGTACTGTTTTATTAAGCACTGTTACCCACACTATGCAACATAAATAAAATGTGTAGGAATGTCTGTATATGACTGGTGTAATCCCCAGAGGTCATTTAGTACAACTGAGAGAGACACAGAAAACAGTGAAAAGACAGACAACAAAATCCAAAAAGCACATGCAACTGAGATGTGAACTGTTGTATTTTTAGCACACACAGCCATGGTTCAAATCCTGGGAGTGGTAGTAGTCTGCATACAGAATCATACCCCACAACTGTACAGATTTGTCCAGAAAATTGGCCCATATCTGCTGCCTGTCACTCTGTCCCCCTGGGAAATCAGTGGGATGATCCCAGACGTACAGGCAGCAAACAAGAAATGCAACTGATTGTCACACATCTATAAGAACAAACCTGTCACTCTAGTAACTCCCCAAACTGTTATGTTTGTAATAAGCCAAGTATGTCCCATCTACACCCCCATGTTGTCAAGCTGTGGCCAGAGTGTGTACAGTAACAGAGTGCGATGTATGTGTATAATACTAATGTGGAATCTGGTACTTTGTGTGGCAACATTCAGGTAGTGCTAACAAACATTGCTCCCACAGGTCCATCAGATACAAACACTGTGCACAGAAATAAAAGATTGATACCCTGTACTGGTACTGTTTACTTTGGTATTGTATGGCATTGTTATTATTGCAGTTCTTCTGAATAATAAGGTATTACTCATCACTGTCACCCACACTGTGCTACATAATACAACTGTCTACAAAATCCTTTATAAGGTTGTTGTAATACAAGGTCAGAATGTAAAACCAGAGGAGAATTATAGACAGAAATTAGATAAGAGATATCCAGCAATATCTATATAGCACACACAACTGTGATGGACAGTGTTTTAGTGTTAACAGACACAACCATGGTCTGAATCCTGGGAGTGGAAGTAGGCTGCATACAGAATCATACCCCACAACTGTACAGATATGTCCAGAATGTTCAGTATATTGGCCCATATCTACTGCCTGTCACCCTGTCCCCCTGAGAAATCAGTGGGATGATCCCAGATGTTTAGGTAGCAAACAGGAAATACAACTGATTGTCATACATCTATAAAAACAAATCTGTCACACTAGCAACTCTTCAAACTGTTATGAGAGTAATAAACCAAGTATGTCCCATCTACACCCCCATGTTGTCAAGCTGTGACCAGACTGTGTACAGTAACAGAGTGAGATGTATGTGTATAATACTAATGTGGATTCTGGCACTTTGTGTGGCAACATTCAGGGAGTGCTAACAAACATTGCTCCCACAGGTCCATCAGATATGAACACTGTGCCTAGAAATAAAAGATTGATACCCTGTACTGGTACTGTTTACTCTGGTATTGTATGGCATTGTTATTATTGCAGTTCTTCTGAATAATAAGGTATCACTCATCACTATCACCCACACTGTGCTACATAATATAACTGTCTACAAAATCCTGTATAAGAGTGTTGTAAGTCACTAAAGGTTGAAGAGGGCAATAGTCTACATATGTCCCAGTTCACCAGCATGTGATCAAGACATGGCCAGAGTCTGTGCAAAAAGAGATGGACAGGTATGTGCATAACATCAACCTGGAATCTGGGGGTATGTGTAGAAATAGTTAGTATTAACAAACAATTCATCCACGGGTATACCAGGTAAGAGGTGTATACTGCAGGTAAGACCAGTTCATGTATATAGTTGTTGACAGCCATACCACTATCCAAACTAAGGCAATAGGGTAGTGTACTAATACTTGTAAGGTACAGATAACAGCACTGACTAGGAAAGTAATGCGAACTATAGGAATATACTAGTTATTAATTGACACCCCCCTGCCATATCTGCAACAATAAACTAAATACCCAACTCAATTGGTACGTGATGACTTAACTGTAATGTTGGGACATATGTCCTCTTGTTTGATAATTATTTAAATTTGTTTCTCTGCATGTGCTATGTTGAAATACTCCAACATTGGTGGCATGGTGCCATCAATGTACCTGCGTGTTGTTGTAGTTACCACTGTGGTCCCATATATGCATGTGTTCTGTTTGCTGTGCATCTGTTCCATATCTGGTGTCTGGGTTAATGGGAATATCTATGCATGCTGTTATACTTAATCCTGGAATGTGTTGACTATTACTTACTCACATATTTTGATAAAACATAAACACCATAGCACATATGGGAATGTGGGTCCCAGCGGACCCACCTGTCCCACCTCAGCTGGCTGTGGCACTGGGCTCCAGCACATCTGGGGCCCAACCCAGGGCCTCCTCATCCATTGATCCTCCACCACCTTTGGGTGGAACTGCCTCAGGGGATGGGGCTCGCCCCCCCCCGGGAGCAGGCACAGACAGGAAGTGTCACCCGTCTCCAGGTCCAGGTAGTGGTGCATAGCGAGCTCAACTGGGAGTTTGGAGATCTGCTACTCCAGCTCGAGGGCCAAGTGTCATGACTAGAGGGTCGGCCTGGCTCTCTGACTCAGCCCCCAGCACAGCCACCTTCAGAGCTGTGAAGGTGCAGTGGTGACTGCCCATGGGTGGGGACCTCAGTCCCACTGTTTCTACTAGGGGGCTCATGGGCTTTCGATTTTCCAACACCCCTCCCCATCAAGGTGTTTACCCCCAACATGTGTCATATACCACCCCTGTATGCATCTTGTTTGTCTTGTCTGTTAACCTACCTCCCCAAATATACATACTATCCCTTCCCAACATCCCACTCTCACCTGAAAAAAAGGGCAACCTGTTCCCCAAAAAATGTTTGCCCGATACATAGCTGTCCATTTCACACATGTGTCCAGTGAACACATGTAATCTGGTCTAATTGGCATCACAACATATTTTTGTTGTCCTCACCCCTCTCTCAGGGGTTTGAGTGTTCAAATATACATCCAAATTCAGTGTATATGCACAGCTGTTGCTGTGGAAGAAATGGGCAGCTATAGACCTTCCCTTCACCCTTCCTATACATCCCTAGCTATTTTCCCTATTGTCTTTCCCTCTTTGTGCCCCTTTTTCACCACTTCCCTATCAACCCTTTTTTCTTTTCTTTTAAAGAAATTAGCGCGGGGGGATAAGCAGGAGTAAGCACTTTTACGCAGCAGTAAGTGGGTGTAAGTTTGTTTGCATGGGGGTAAGCAATGCCTACGCAGGTTAAGCAATTGAGAAGCTAAATCAGAATAAGAAACGGTAACCGGAATTTAAGCAGTGCTTACCTCCATGCAAACCTGTGCAAACCCGCTTACAACTGTTTAAAAGTGCCTTAATCACTCTGTATCCAAAGTCCTTTGTTCTGCCCAGCAACAAAATAAACAGCCTTTGCAAGGCGTGAACCTAGGACCCTGCACATAATACCCAAAGTGATTTACCACTAAGCCACATCAGATATACATAACCCTCATGTTTTCACAAACATATCATCCAGCATTGTCATTCAACAGTGTTTGTGTGTGTGTGTGTGTGTGTGTGTGTGTGTGTGTGTGTGTGTGTGTGTGTGTTTGTATATATTTATATATAACATATCTATATATGTAGATATATGTATATATATATATATATATATATATATATATATATATACACATATATATACACACACACATATGCATACATCTATAGATATATATGTCTACATCTATATGATATATGTATATATATATATATATATATATATATATATATATATATATATATATATACATATATCTATAGATATAAAAGAGAACATAACAAAAACATATATGTCCACATGCTCCATTAATGGGGGTGAGGGGGCCCAAACAACATACGTCTTGTACATATAGATATCCCCCCCACAGCCAAACACGTCTGCCCTACAATACAATACCAACTGTTGGAAATCCCACAACCAGGACCTGACACAACATGGGCACAAGATGTTAGCAGTACTCCATTCCACCTGTATGATGTCAGGCTGGTATCAGTAACATATCATGCAGTACACTCTGGCTACCATAGGGAATGTACAATGTGGAAGCAATCAACATTCCTAAGATACATATACACAGACACATATATGCAGATATATATATATATATATATATATATATATATATATATATATATATATATATATATATATATATAGATATGTAACTACACATACACACACAGATACGTATAGGAAGATACATATGTACAAGGTGCACACAATACAGAACAGCCACTATGCCTACAGTTGCCACCTTACCAACTGGACACTGTATGAGCCACCCATACAAATGATAATTGTTGCCTGCAACATATACCCAGAGAGAGGTCAAAGGATATAACACCACACATAGGTTTGCTTACATTGGAAAGCTTTATTTGGGTACTATTACAGTTGTATATGCCATGTCATATAGCTGTTTAGACTCTGACATACATATAAACAGACTAATGCAACTGTGAAACAGTTATATTAATACAGTATTCTGGAAAGGTTTACATATGTTGCTGTCCAGGCCAAGGCCTTCAAGTAGCACAATAGTAAAGACAGACTGGGCCATAGGATAACAATCAATCAACAGTAAGTAATGCAAATGTATAGTCCAGCAGTCTCTATTTACACTCTGTACACAATCCCTAGGGGATAAAGACCTCAGTTGACACACTGGGATCTATCTGTTACATAGCAAGGCATAACTGACACCATCACAATCACACTGACAAACAGAACAGTCTGTATGGCAGGAAGCAGTAGGCCTGCATTTACCCAAGGTGAATTGTATGGTAATGTACATCCTGATACCTTAAGGCAGCTTACCTCTGATACCCCCACATGTTGCAACAGCCTAGGTTAGTTATGGTGCATGCCCCCCATAGACTGACATACAGGGCCATATACCACTGTTACATACACTGGCCTCTGGAGTGCATAAGGGCACACATGTATTGTGTAGATGAAGCCCACACATATATGGTCCCAGCCCCACAATATGTACTGGGACCACAACAGCAGTGGACTGATGGCAGGAATGGCAGCATGACATACTCACAGCCCACTACATAACAACCCCTGACAGCATGTCATATGGACAAAACCCAGTATGTAGTTGGAGGACAGAGGCTGGAACACAGGCCCATATGTGAAATACTGTTGTCATACACTAAGCAAGTCACTGATGTTACAGGATAGTCTGGAATATGAAGTTAGAAACAGAAATGGATGTAGCCATGTACTGATAGCACTCAACACACACACTGCCAGTGATATATCTGACACAAGACCTGTGTGATGGACAGACAAAACATAATAGGCACACCTATGGCCATCAAGTGGATAGCCCCACAGTTGAGACCTACGCAGACAGACTGCATTCCATGTTAAACATGTATGTACACAAAAACCCTTTAACACTGGTGCTAAACAATGCATACAACAACACTATTCACACTCTGTCTGTAGTTCTGGAACATCATACAAATATGTAGCTGGCCTGAGTGTGCAAGTTCTCTTGTAAGAGGTATTGCTACATGCTGTCTGTAACACTGCTGCCCACACACAAGAAGGTTGTCCACCATACAGGAAAGGTAAAGGGACCATGTCCACATGATGTAGGGATTTATAGTAGTGGGTTGCCATGACAGTGGTAATTGGAAGAGCTACACAGCATGCTGCATGCAGGTAGCAAGTGGAGGACACTGACTGGTACAGAGGCCATCACCTGATCATGTGCATCACCTACAAAAGCCATGCTGCAATCTATTCAAAGCAGCTCAATCCATTTACTGGAGACAGACTGAGATAGAGAGTGAGACAGTGAGTGAAAGGCAAAAAATAAAACACAACAAAAAAATCCATCCAGCAAATTATCCAGAAGAGACATCATTCCCACAACAGGTATGTGAAGTATACATGCATGTAATTGACTGTAGTAACTGGTTCATAATAATGGGATAGATGATCTTCTTCTTCTTCTTCTTCTTCTTCTTTTGGCTGCTCCCATCAGGGGTCACCACAGCAGATCAACTGTTTCCATTTCTTCCTGTCCTCTGCATCTTGCTCTATCACACCAACCACCTGCATGTCCTCTCTCACCACATCCATAAACCTTATCTTAGGCCTTCCTCTTTTTCTGTTACCTGGCAGCTTCATCCTTAGCATCTTTTTCCCCATATACTCTGCATCCCTCAGCACATGTCCAAACCAACATAATCTTGCCTCTCTGGCTTTGTCTCCAAACCTTCCAACCTGGGCTGACCCTCTAATATACTTATTCCTAATCCTGTCCATCCTCGTCATACCCAGTGCAAATCTTAACATCTTCAACTCTGCCACGACAAGCTCTGACTCCTGCCTTTTAGTCAATGCCACTGTCTCCAACCCATATAACATAGCTGTTCTCACTACCCTCTTGTAGACCTTCCCTTTCACTCTTACTGGTACTGGTCTGTCACAAATCACTCCTGACACTCTTCTCTGCCCAATCCATCCTGCCTGTACTCTCTTCTTCACCTCTCTTCCACACTCACCATTACTCTGAACTGTTGATCCCAAGTATTTAAACTCATCCACCTTCGCCACCTCTACTCCCTGCATCCTCACCATTCCTCTATCCTCCCTCTCATTCACACATATATATTCTGTATTAGTCCTGCTGACCTTTATTCCTCTTCTCTCTAGAGCATATTTCCACCTCTCCAGGGTCTCCTCCACCTGTTCCCTACTCTCACTACAGATCACAATGTCATCTGCAAACATCATAGTCCATGGGGACTCCTGTCTGATCTTGTCTGTCAACCTATCCATCACCATTACAAATAAGAAAGGGCTCAGAGCTGATCCTTGATGTAATCCCACCTCCACCTTAAACACATCCATCACTCCAACTGCAGACCTGACCGCTGTCACACTACCCTCGTACATATCCTGTACCACTCTTACATACTTCTCTGACACTCCCGACTTCCTCATACAATACCACAACTCCTCTCTAGGCACCCTGTCATATGCTTTCTCTAAATCCACAAAGACACAATGCAACTCCTTCTGACCTTCTCTGTACTTCTCCATCAACACTCTCAAAGCAAACTTTGCATCTGTAGTGCCCTTTCCTGGCATGAAACCATACTGCTGATCACTAATCATCACCTCCCTTCTTAACCTAGCTTCCACTACTCTTTCCCATAACTTCATGCTGTGACTGATCATTTTAATCCCTCTGTAGTTACTACATCTCTGCACATCACCCTTATGCTTAAAAATCGGTACCAAAACACTTTTTCTCCATTCTTCAGGCATCCTCTCACTTTCCAAGATTTCATTAAACAATCTAGTTAAAAATTATTTATATGTGCCAACAGGTGTTGTTGTAATGATGTTCAGCTGAACAACTGCTTAGGACAGTAGAGTCTGTCCTTGTGGGTAGTGGGCCATACCCATCAACTGTGCAGAGCAGCACTGACTGATAAGATGTAAGCCATCATAATGTCTGTTGTGTAATGGGAAGCTTGTATATTACTGTGGCCAATAGTTGGTGGTGGAAGTAATGTCATAATGATAGACACATGGGTTCCACAGCCCACCACTTGCAGGATACTCAGGTTAACCTGTATTGTAGCATGCTGGAATGCCATAGGTGTGTAATAGGGTTACCTGCAATCTGGCCCTACATATACCCCCCTAATGTTAGGCTGTGTCCATATGTGGCACCTGTCTGTGTTGTAGCAAAGCAGAACAGTGCAGCTGTGCAGTAAGATGTTGTGAGATTGTGCACCTGATGGCTGAATGTACCCCATATATAGGTATGTATATGTGTACACACACACACACACACACACACACATATATATATATATATATATATATATATATATATATATATATATATATATATATATATATATAGATATATCTACATGTATGTCCACAAATATACAGATACCTATATGAAGACATATATATAAACACATATATGCAACATCATGTATATATATATATATATATATATATATATATATATATATATATATATATATATATACACATGTATAGTTATATACCTATATGCACATGTCTACATATATACAAACACACACATGTATGTATGTAAATACATGTCCCCTATATTAACACCACAGTGCTGCATGCTATGTGCGAGGGAACAGCACATATAGCAATACACACAGATATATACAGCTGTCAGTGTGTGCAACACGGATGGGTTTGTCACATGTGAACCTGTTGTTCGGACCACATTGCCCTTGTCTGTGAAGTAGGGAATGGGAATATGGGAAAGTATGGCAGGTATAGTTGTGGAGGTGGTCCGGGTTGGTAGATATAGAGGGCAGGCTACAGGGGTGGTATGTGACACATGTGGTGGGTAAACACCCTGGATGGTGTGTGTGGTCTGTGATGTGGAAGTCCCATGGGCCCCTATATCGACACAATCCTCACAAAGAGGATTACTGGCCTCAAACAAATGCCCTACACTGACCGCCTCAAAGAACTCCAGCTTTACTCCATAGTATATCACCTACTCTCAGCTGTTCTCTGCCTAACATATAAAGCTATGTCAAACCCAGAGCTGTTGGACATGCTACTCCTAATGAAATCCCAATCCCTCCAAGCTACACACTTTAGGGACCTAAACCTTGTAACCACAATAAACAGGGCATGCTGGAGGGATAGATTCCTGTCCCAGAGATTTCCTATACTCTGGAACAAGCTACCCATCTATTTTAAGCAAAGTTCTTCATTAGCACTCTTCAAGAAAACTCTTGATGAGTCGATGGGAAATAGGAAATACACCCTGGGGATCACTTCTGTGTCTCTGCTGGACAGTGGCACAGGAAAATAACTTTCTTGGGTGGTGTAAGCTATGGAACCTTGCTGGCTAGGCTTACATAGGCCCTTGGGCCGATAGTCTAGTACCTACCTATGAACCTAAGAACCTATGGGAACAAGCCTCCCACCCACTGCTACTCACAACAGCAGTCCACGTCCCGAAGGTGCCTGGCCTGGAGGCTGAGCAGGAGGAGCATGTGGACCCTGTGAATGTGTACTGAGTGCCTCAAGGTGATGTAGCACATCCCAGATGTGTCTGTGGAGCCGCTATGGAACAGACCCTGGACCTGACCTCAGGGGACAAGATCATGTCTGTGTGTGCCCCTGGGGGGGACAACATCCCCTGAGTTGGTTCCACCTGAAGGTAGTGCTGGACCAGTACATCCCACATGTGATGTGGCCTGGTAACATGGGCAGATGAGTTTGGAGAGGTGGTTCTGCTGGCAAATGTTCCCTAAACATGCTATTGTGTCACTGTTATAGAACATATGTGGGTAGTAATAGTCTACACAATCCCGGAACATGTCCAACAGCATGCATAGATATCCCCAATAACACAGAATGTCAGATGTGCAGCAATCACATAGCAAGCATACCACAGGCATATATGGAAACATAGTGGCCCTGACAATGGCATGCAGGTGAATAGTCTGTAACAGGCCAGCAATTATAGTATCCACACAGGGAACATGGCTACAAACACATAGCACAAAGTCTGGTACAATACAAAATCTGTCCCACTGGTAGGTAAGCTGTAGCCATACCTGTTTAGTTGTGTGTACAGTTTGTTGCTGCTGATATGGTAGGGGGTGACAGAGATGTGTATTAAGAACTGTGTTAACCTTGCTGTATGAGTTGCTCAGACCTGTTTCCATCTTTATGTCTTTCAGGCAGGATGTCACATGGATGGCTCACGCCTTACTCAGCTGCTGAGAATGACATAGTGATAAACCACCTAATCCAGCACTACCCTGTCCTGTTTGGCCAGACCACCCATGAGCAGCAGGAGCGGACCGCCCTGTGGAATGACCTAGTCTACAGGGTCAATGATATTGGACTGCACAACTGCAGTTATGAGCAGGTCCGGCATCATTGTTCTGACCTGCTTTGCAATGCCCATTGGTGTGCTGCTGCAGTCCAGGGGGATCACCTCACAACAGGGGGGGGATGCCATTCATCCCCCCCAACACATGTTGAGGAGCTCCTCGCCAGCCTCGTGGCACGTGCTCGTCTGCATAGCCAATAACTGCCGGACACCATTGAGAAGGTGGGTGCTACCCACACACTGGCTGAGGAGAGTGCAGGTAAGGCCACCGGGCATATCAGTAGACCACTGTTGCGTATGCATCCACATCTGTACAGGTAGAACATGCATATCTGACATGTCATAGATATAGTTTGTTGCTGCATAGTAGTGATAAACAGATGTGCATATGTGGTAGTATTGTGGACATGTACTGTTGATGTACTGTAATGCTGCACCCACCTTATAGCAATGCCACAGGTGTGGCCACTGACATGGCATCTCTCACCCTCTTATGTAGGTCCCTCCGGTATACCACCAAGGCAGCAGCCTGTAGCCAGTGAGTATGGTTTATGTTGATGCTTGCTAACACACCAGGCATGTAATGGCTATGGTATATTCCAAGCACACATCTAACACACCTACCCAGAATGCATGCTGTACATGTGCACTTATTGTTGCTGTTAAATGCACAGCATCACAGTGGTGACCATGATGGTGTATTGGAAGGGTATGTCAGACACCTGCAAGATAACTAACATCCTGTCATTGTGGAATGTGTCCACAGGGAGTAACATAATGGCCAGAGACATGGCCTACAGTAGGGACATGTGTGAAACATCACCCATATATAATGCAACAAAAGTGTATATACCAGTAGTACAATGGCAACTGTTACAGAGTTACACTATGGCATAACATATTACTGTAGTCCACATTATCATCTGGGACTAGGCTGTAACATGTGGTGTGCAGTGTATGGGACATTGCAAACTGACACATATGTGTAGGCCTTACTTGTAAAGCATCTGCAAAAAGGCTGAATGTGGGGAGGGGGTGTCAGCATGACACACCAGTGCACTGCAGCAGGGATGCTAAGGATGCTAAGAATGGCTGTATCTGCGCACAGTCAGGTTCAAGAACTGTGGCAGACATAACCCTACCCCCACAGCAATAGTGACGGCAGTGTGTGAACACCAAGGGATGTGCACATGAGTAGACCTTGCAATCATACTGATTTGTGGGACATGTGTAGGGCAGACTGAACATACACTGGAAAATGAAGATGGCACATACTAGTATATCCCTGCCAGGAGTGGTGACTGCTGTAGTACACATAACAATAGGGGCAACAAACCATCATGATAAGGATGTGCACACATATGCACACATGGAGTGTATGTATCGTGGTTAGCATCTGCACACCTAACATATTCCGTAGACATTGCATGTGAATGTACAGGACATATGTCACATATCGGGCTCATGTACTGTTAATATATGCTGTGATGTGGTCCCATCACAGATCAAGGATGGATGCGTCATATCAATAAGGGTGTATACACTCCCCATAGCCACGGTATGCTTTGACGGTTGTCAGTGTAATAGTATTGGATTGGTCATACATGGTCCGCTGATGCTGAGATCTGTAAACCAGACATCAGGCATTCACAAATGACATCTGTCCACACATGCATGCATCACACAAATGTATACTGTTGTTAGCATGGATTGATTATAGCTGCACTGCATGCTGTTGTGTACCAGAGGTTATGCATGTTGACAGATGGGTAATAGGAGGACTGTATGTACTATCATTGTGCAACCTCACGTGTGTGTGTGTGTGTGTGTGTGTGTGTGTGTGTGTGTGTGTGTGTGTGTGTGTGTGTGTGTGTGTGTGTCTCGGTGGGTGGTTATTTTGTCTGTAGGGTCATTCTGGTGAAGTGGAGGCCGGGTGATGCATGTAGGATGCATGTGTGCATATGTGTGTGTTTGTGTGGGTGTCCATGTATGCACTTGTGTGATTGTGGGGTTGTTCATACAGCAGTACTTCACTTTGGGATCCTGCAGTACATGGACATGGACTGACACATGACACACCAGGAATACTTGTCATGTATGTAATCACAGGACAGCTGATAATATAATAAGGTCTGTAGCATGGAACATACATTGAGAGGGAAGGTAGACACCAGGTATACCCTTAATATCGCATTCAGCAGAGAGGTGACTGACAACTCATGTATGCAGCACTACAGATGCATTGGGGAATTACTAGACAACACCAGGGAGTGTATCCATATATTACAGTTGTCACATGATAGGTTGATTGAGCAGCATATCTGGCATGTACTGAGCAATACTTACACATGACATCCAGTGTGTGATATTATGGAGTGAACATAGTAGCCCCTCACATATAGGGGCCATGCTTATGATGTCCAGACATACACAGGGTGAACACTGAATGACAGCAGTGAGGTCATGTAAAACCACTCCACTCAGGTCAGGGAGGTACTGAAGTAAGAGGTATTGTGTTGTGATCACTTGTCTAGGCATTTAGAGGAATGATACATTAATGAGTGGTATTAATGAGTGTATGTTACTAAGTGTGATGCAGGATGGAGAATGCATGAGAATAAATGTGGGACTGTCTGTAAAGTCACGGACAGGTAGGTATTAAGGTGGTGTGTGTGTGTGTGTGTGTGTGTGTGTGTGTGTGTGTGTGTGTGTGTGTGTGTGTGTGTGTGTCTACATGTGTGTGCTGTTATGCAATGCAGTACAGGTGTTAAAGTGCGTTTTTTGTTTTCCCCCACAGGTGACGAGGTGGGTAAGGGTCCCTCCTGCATGCAGCCTGATGTTGGTGCCCATACAGACACCGAAGATGGTTACAGTACTGTTGAACCACAGGTGGGGTTGTCAGGGGCCGAAACAGTGCCATCATTTGACATCCCCCTTTTAGCCACCCCAACCCTGCACACAGTTTCAGTGCCTATACGTACCCTATCACCAGTGGCCATAGCGGAGGGACAGCTGGTGTTTGGTGGCAGTGCACAGGAGAGTGTGGTAACCATGTCTACTGTGTCTGGTCACAGCAGGCATAGCCAGATGTCCAGCAGGGCACCACATAGGCAGATGTCCCAGGGTGCTCATGGTAGGGCCACTGATCATCATGCCCCTGGCAGATGCACCACAACTGGTACCACCAGACACATGTTTCAGGCTATCATGGTGGTGCAGGCATGTATGGAACATTACACCAGACAGGGCCTGAGGCAGCAGAGCACTGCTGTCACATCTGCAAATGGCAACTTCTGTGAACTATCTGGTGCCATCCATGATTATACCAAGCTCATGGATTGATGGTCTGGTGAGATGATGGCCCTCATCGACCGTGGTTTGTCCATGCTTGAACGCATGGTGGGAGTGTGGCGATGGCCGCATGGAAGTAGGCCAGCCATACCAACAGCTAGCAGTCAAAGTAGATGTGCTAAGACACCAAGGGGCTCCCGTAGTGGCAGTACCAGCCCCAGCACTGCCTGGGGGGGTACTGTCAACACCACACCACAGCAGGCCATGAGCATGTGGTCCTGGCCATTCCCAGGAGGGACATGGTTCCAGTGGACATCTGTCATCATCATCAGGGGGGAGTAGCACATTGAGGCCTGTACCTGGACATGCCCATGGAACCCCTGGCAGGCACAGTCCATGTGTCCATGGCCAGAGGCAGTGAACAGCACACCCTGCCAGGTATGGTCTGCAGCTGTCCATAAACACCTGTGTAGGGCAGCCACATGGCAGAACTGTATGCATGCATACCCACACACTATACAAACACACCTAGGGCAACCCCATACCTACACACACCACATGACCATGCCCAATTCACCTCATTACACCCCTCACTCACACACATGGTGTCAAATATATCACCCCCCTCAGCCTCTGGCAAACTAACAACACACCCTGTGCATATGATGATATCTGTGCCACATCCCTGTCATCCATAACACTGATGCAGGGGCAGGCTAATATGGTTCTGATGCACACAATGACTGTACTACAGTGTACCTGCAGTGTAACCTGTTGTCAGGAGTAAAGTTTAATGCATATATGTCAGGTAGTGTAGCCATCCAGCAATGATGCATTATAGCTGTTAGTATCACTGGTTGATTGTGGTCTCCATAATGTTATCCATTTGTGTTGTAGGTGTTCATGTGTCCACACGTGGATGGTCTGCAGTCATATTCTACAATGGGGTATGGCACTGTGGTGACACCATGGCTGTGACATATCTGCGGTACATTTGAACACATGTCACAGGTTTGTATAACAGTTATTGCCTGTGCCACATGGACAGGTGACCCGCTGGGACATGTATAATCTGCAACCTGATGTAGACCCATCCACATACATGCACACTCTTACCTGGCAACACTGGGACTAGACCCCTATCTAGGTATGTAGTGTTACTGAAGTGTGTGGCTTTCATTGCACATACCACACAGCATTTAGGGTGAGGTGTGTTACAGGTTACATGTTAAATGCAGAACATCCCCAGACATGTACAGTATGCTAATGGGGGATGTAATGGGTGTATATGGACAATACATAGTGTGACATACCTTCATATACACATTAACAGACACATAACAGGCAGACACACATCCTAGAGGCCTGGGCCTATCACTGATAACTAACTTGACCATGTTTCCAATGTGTTACAGGTAGGCTGCGCACAGTACATGCATAATTGGGCTGGATTGTGGTATCAGTTACCTGTATGGTTGATGGTGACAGTGGTAACCATAAAGTGGTACATGGGACATATACCGGGTGTACCTTGGTGTAATGACAGTGTACACAGCACCCACATCACCCAGTGAATATTGTACTCCCTGAAACCCATGATGACACTCTGACATACCCACCATCACACATTGCCCATGACTGTGATACAACCCATTGTATATCCCAACAGTGGTACTACAGGGATATGCATCTAATGCACATGCCACAGGCATAGTAGGGTGTTGCATTGTCATGTCTCACCTATGGGCAGCAACAACACTATCTGTACTACTGTGTGGCAATGGGTAGTGTAATAGGAGTATCTGGCCTCAGAATGCTGTACCCTTCAGATATACGGACATGCACACATACACACACTTGCCAGAACTCAGTGGGTATCCCATCCCTATCAACCCATTTGTACAACACTGTTTTGCTGGTACTGCAAGACTCGTGTAGCCGGTAAGGAGAGAAGCATAACAGGGTACATGTAATGTCCCATACAGCAGCAGCCACAACTGACGATGGCAATGGGTGTTGCGGTGGTTGTGAAGGCCCTCATGGAATTCCCAAGTACACTGCTATACTCAGTAATCCACACGTACACTTGTGTCAGTACTGGGCTGCATCACTGCAGGTGGTCATAGCTGTGTACCTAGCTATGGTCCATGGAAAGATGGGGTGTGTAGGGGATGTGTGTACAGTGGTATCTTGCCACCTGCCATGTGGCAGCAGGCAATCTATCGACAAACACCACTGTGGTGACCCTCAGGGTGACAGTGACATGCATCAGCCAATCCTCTGGGTGCCTTCTGCACATGGCCACTGAGGTAATCAAGTTGACATGTATGCAACATGTATTACAACACATGGTTAGTGTCTGTAATGGAGACCTGTACCCAAACATGTTCTGCTGACTGTGGTAGTGTAGTGGAGGTACCCGTGGCATGTGGTACGTACAGGGTGTTGTCTCCTATATGTGCCAGTTCTTACACAGCTGGGCAGACATCTAAGTGTCAATCAAGCATAGGTTGCCTGTACATATCCCAGCTGGACACCTGCCATCTGCACATCTGTACAGGGACTGACAGTCATCAGCTTGGCAAGTAGCTATGCAGTAGAATGAATGTGTTGACAGACAGGCAATTGACAACAATGTGTATGCCATAAGTACATGTTGGAAGCCCTCAATAGCATGTGCTGTACAGACGGTAGTCTACAGTTACATTCCACATGTCAGATCATTATCCAGTACGAGATATATACTGTGACACAGCTCAAACACCAGGGATACAACAGGGAGGCCTCATAGACCAGCTATGCCTGCAGGTGTGCCCGTTGTCAGTACTACATTTAGCACTCTATTCTTGCCTGGGAAAGCACTGTCAACAGTAGTACTGCCATGATACACTACATGCCAGTGTGACAGCACGTACCCTGGGCTACTATCCCTGTATGTAACACATTCACATGGATAACAGTGCTGTACAGGCCTCATATACTTCTGTGCCCCAGACATGACACTCATACTCCTTGCTACTGTAATGACAGTACATAGGCACATGTATTGTGCATGGCATTCCATACATTTATTACAGATGTCATTACCCTGCTATGTTATCAAACTGGTTGTGAACTGGTTACAAGGGCTAAGCCATGCTTAGCAGGTATCAGCATTGCTCCAATATAACAGCTAAGCTGATTTGCACACTGGTAAGCAAAGCCTACACTGTGTAAGTGCACATACATTTACCCATAGCTTAGCACTGCTTAGCTTCGCACAAACTAGTGCAAACATGCTTAAAGGTGCTCAAAACTGCCTTAACCACTCTGTATCTGACAGCCCTTGTTCTGCCCAGCAACAAAATGAACATCACTTGCAGGTCTTGAACCCAAGACCCTGTACACTATAGTCACAACACTTAACCACTACACCAAGACCACTGTGAAGACAGCTGTTGTTTTTCCAGTATATCTGTCAATACACATATTAATGTGTATTGAATAATTGCCTATACTTCCACAATTGTGTAGTACTTGTTATCAATATGACTGTTGCATCACATATGTTGTTTTATCATTATGTAAACATATCAGATACATACGGTGAGATATGTCTGGGAGGGTATACACAACTGTGATGTTTAAACATGATATGAATATAGATATATACATATACATATGTTGATATATGTCTACATGTACATACACATGTATATTCATACATTTGTCTGTATACACATCTGTATAGTGAATCATATATATGGCCATGTGTAGATCTCTTTGTATATACATATATATACATATTATATATATATATATATATATATATATATATATATATATATATATATATATATATATATATAGAGCTATATATGTATGCACATCCTATGTGTACAGATATGCCTATTTATGTAGATATATATGTAAATATCTATAACTATATGTACATACATATCTATCCTGATATACCTATTACTGTCAATATATATGTAGATATCCACCGTCTATATCACGTTATCGAAATCTTACTACATTGAATCACTAAAGGTCGATCTCTAGTGATAGATGTAGTAAAACATTGAATAATGTTTAAAAAAAATAAATAAAAACTAACTAGCGTAGGCAGGGGGGCAAGCCCCCATGCACCCCAACGTGGGGGGCTGTGCCCCCACAACCCCCCTACTTAAATATTCCAACTCCGAGACCACACTACATTGAGGTAAATGGAAATCTCCCCATACAGAGATTTCCGTTTACCTGCATGATGTTCTGCGCTTCCGATGTTGTGGTGCCGACAATATCAGCTTTGATATTGTTGGCTTTCGACATTGTGAAGTAGACCCGATATCCATTAGTATATGTGCATATGTATCTCTATCTGTATATGTGTAGACATATATTGCTGTGTATATGTATATATTTGAGTGTTTATATGTATATATATATGTACATATACATATCCATCTATTTATGTCGATATGCATATGTGTATATAGCTATGTAGATATATGGATAATTATATATACATATATGTTTACCATATGTCCAGAACATGGCGTGAAGTCCTACCTCAGCCCCAATAGTCCGAACCTCTTAGTGCAAGGGGATGCCAGGTATGTATTGCAGGTATATATGTTAGACTGTTGCTACTGTAATAGGGGTTGACTTAACAGATATGTTGCATGAGGGAGGTCACATCTACTTTTAACATGTGCGCCATTGGCTACTGACAGGCATCCTAAGGACATCATAGTACAGTACCACTGCTAGCACAGTAATGATCCTGTGGACTACAGCAGATATATGGCCAATAAATATGGACAGTCTGACACACTCTGGTCAGTCCAGAGGTATACATAGAACCCCTTAGTGCAAGACATGTGGACCAAGCCTGACAATGTAGATGTTAACAGTCATGTAGATGGGTATATCACGTGAACACTGGAATACATTTGCCCCATAGGTTATGCATTCACACACTCCTGTCTGTCCTGACTCATAATAACAGCTGGTGAAGAGGTCACATGGCCACATACTACCCACTAGTTAGTGACATACATCTGTACAGCATCCCACTGCTTTGTCAGAAATTCATGACAGTTATGGTGTCCCAGCAGCAGTACATCTGGCAAATATCTGGACATAACATCACACTAGGTAAGTACACTAAGCTGCTAGGCATGTAACAAAGTACTGTGCAGGCTACAGGCAGATTGCCACAACACTGGACTACATTTCTTATGGGGGAATACACGTACCTGCAAATATAGCAGGTTCTACAGGCATGTTACAGCACAGAGTAACAGACACCTGTGTGAAAGTGCATAACCACAACCAATGTGAACACAGCCACAGCCACATATGGTAAGCTAGCTTAATATTATACTATATGGACTGTCTGATTAACACCATCCTCATATGTGCCACTCACACACTAACCCTACATATACTGGGACACTACACAGTGTGGTCCGATGCCTGTCTGTGGTATGGGATATGTGTGTGTTTGCCTCTACAAATATGTAAGCCAATAGGGTACCATTAGGGTTGCCACCTTTTCAAATGGCAAAAGTGGGACATTTTCGGGACACACATCAGATTTTACAGGCTGACACATACCCATGGTCAGTACAAAGGATAGAACTTTATTTTTTGCCTAAATAAAAGCTTATTCTTGTAGCAGTTTAGTTGTTTATTCTGTTTCTTGTAACATTTAGGTATTTTAGATACAGAAATAACTATTTTATACAAGTATTACATTAAATATGGGACATAATTATGTCCTACAATCTAAGGACATTTGCCATTTTTAATATTTTTTGTCAGAACACAACTGCCCAAAGAGGGACTGTCCCTCGCAAAGTGGGACAGGTGGTAACTCTAGGTACCATACACTGGAGCAGCATGTAACATCAGATAGAACAGGACCAAGAACAATGACATCTACCACAGTCTGTACACAGGCCAAGGTACACATTCACAATACATACACTGTCGACAATCACCATAAGTATACAGAGCTCAGTACTGTACACACAACCACAGAATGCCAAGGTTATGTCCTCAAATATAACCCCTACTATACATAACATGTGTAGCAGTCTGATATCTCACTGGCTTGTTATCAGATATGATGCCAATAAATAATGGTGTACAGAACATATGCACCTCTTACTGCATGAAATATGTACATATGTATCTGATGGCCTTACAGAAACCTCGCTAAAACCTTCTACTCTAGACCAGGAAATTACCCCTCCAGGCTATAACATCCTTAGATGTGACCGCAAAACCAAAAAAGGTGGAGGTATAGCCATTATCTATAAATCTAATCTCCAAGTTTCCCTCTTTAATGAGCTTCCATCATTAGACACCAAATCTGAAATACTGTCTACTAAACTCCAAATCAACAACTCCAAATCTATCTATCTAATTTGTATGTGTCTTCCCCCTGGTAACAATACTAATACTCTTGAAAACTTACTTAATTACCTCTCTATCCAACTACCCCAGGAGACCATTGTACTGGGTGACTTCAACATAGACTGGTTCACCTGCAGTTCCCAGAACCCTACTAACCACTTAAATCTCTGTGGATTCTCTCAATTAATAACCACTCCTACTAGAATCCACAAACCTAACAGGAAAGAATCGACTCTTGACTTGATCCTTATTAATAACCACCCTAGCAATTATACTCCAGGAACCCTTCTCGACAATATCAGTGACCATATGCTTACTTACATTATTAGTCAAAAACTTCATATCCCAGCTACTCATAATCTCAAAACTTCCCGCTCAAAAAAATTCTTTAATCCAGATAGTTTCCTGAATGAATTGCAAGCATGTGACGGGTCACCGCTGACCCATCTTGAACTTGATGAGGCTGTGACCTACTTCAACACTAACTTTCTTCAAATCCTAGACTACCAAGCACCTTATCGCTCTACTAGAATAAGAACCAAATCTGCCCCATGGCTAACAAAACAAACTAAGCAAAAGATGCTCCTTAGAAACAAAATATGGACTAAATGGAGAGCTACCAAATGTCCATCTGATCACCTCCTCTTTAAACAGTTAAGAAATGCCACCAAGAAGGATACTCTTAGAGACAAAAAAGACTTCTACCTTCACCTCCAACAAACCAGTCAACAAACTCCACAAAAGTTTTGGTCAGGGATAAACAAACTTCTTCAGCCAGGACACTCTACTACTCCTGCCCCATTAGGTTTCAACCATAATAATTCCAACCTAATCCCTGATGCCTTTAATAACTACTTTACAGAAGCCATTCAAACCCTAGCTAATTCTTTACCTCCAACTACTGCTTTCCCACCAAATACCTCCAAGACTTCATCTCCTACCTTTCATATACAACCTGTTCCTACATCTCTTATCTATAAGCTACTTAAAAAACTGAAACCTTGCACCCCGCCTGCCGACTGTCTCCCATCTGAATACCTACAAATTGCCACAAAAGCTATAGACTACCCCATATCTATCATTATTAACAGAACTATCTCTGAAGGCAAAGTCCCTACCATATGGAAAGTATCCCACATCATCCCTCTACATAAAGGTGGATCTTCTATTGAGCTTTCTAACTTTCACCCTATTGCCTTACTCTCCCCATTAGCTAAGATGATGGAAAAATGTATTCACAAACAACTACTCAACAACCTATTACAAAATAACTTACTAGCCAACTGCCAACATGGCTTCAGACCATTCCACAGCACAACGACTGCCCTTCTATCCTTCACTGACTCTATAAATAAAAATCGTAACAATAACTCCTTTTCCTCTGCACTATTTATTGACCTGTCAAAAGCCTTTGATATGGTTAACCATAACTTACTTCTTGATAAACTAAAGTACCATTCTCTTGATCCACAAGCATTACAATGGTTTAGGTGTTATCTTAAAAACAGACAGCAAGCAGTACTTTGGGATAACAATCTGTCGTCTTTACTCCCAGTAAACATTGGAGTCCCACAAGGCTCTATCTTAGGTCCCCTTGTTTTTTCCTTATTTATTAATGACCTCCACATGAACATACCTCAAGCCACCTGCATTCAATATGCAGATGACTCAACCTTAATCTGTACTGCTAAGAACATAGCCTCCCTCCAGTCCCTCACCCAAACTGTTTTCCAAAATGTTGAAAACTTGTTTATGCAACATTGCCTCCTCCTTAATCCCAAAAAACAAAACTACTGCGTTTTACTCCAACTCATAAATCACCCACTCCATTCATCTCTATAACCTCTAACAATGCTACCCGCATAACCCCAGATACTACCACCCAACTACTAGGTGTTACAATTGATAATCGTCTTAACTATGATGACCATATTAACTCCACCATAAAGTCTGTTAACAAAAAACTTAGTACTCTCTATAGAATTAAACCCTTCCTTACCCCTTCAGCCAGGAAAACTATTGCCCGGACCCACCTCATTTCTACCCTTTTCTATGCCTCTGCTATATATATATATATATATATATATATATATATATATATATATATATATATATATATATATATACTAACCTATCAAAAAACAACATCTCCAAACTTTCTACCTGTTATAATAGTATAGCTAGTTTCATCACATGCTCTCCCTTTAAAACTCACCACTGCCTTAACCTCAAACAACTAGGATGGCAAGAATTGCAGAACCATATACTCTGTCAACAATTACTTATCACTCAAAAGATCCTATACCACCCCAATAATACCCCTATCCTCACTAATCTGATTTCACCATATAAAAATCTAGCTACACTACGTTCTGCTAATAAACTCCTGGTCTCCTCGATTAAATCTAACAACAAAGTTGGTGACTCACTTTTCTCAAACACTACAGGTAAAAACTGGAATCAGCTCCCTCCTGAACTATCTAACCTAGCTTCTACTTCTCTGTTCAAAAAATATATTAAAGAACATCTTAAAACTCAGTGGCTTTGTCCTTGTGCTAACCCAGACTGAAATCTTTTTCCCCTCCTGCTCATAACCCTTTCCCCACTCCCCTAACCTAGGCCTCCAAATCTAGTTACTTCTCTTTTTTTTTCATAGTAAGAGGATAAAATATAAGGACTTTACTCTGTTTTGCTCATACCCACTTTGTGTTTAGTACACTTTTTTTTTATTTAGTTTAACTTTTAGCATAATGTCTATAGTCTATATTTTTAATACTATATTTTTTCTTTTAACCAATGCTACCTCTGTACTGTTATTATACATGTCTTTGTTATATATTGTTAACTTTGTTACTGTTCATGCTTGGAGCTTTTCTCCCCGGGCCTCTACTGAAAATGGACATATATCCAGTTAGACTAGCCCAGTCAACAAATGTAAAATAAAAAATAAATAAATAAAATGTACAAAGGTTAACAGAGTTGTGGTTGGAGGTACAAACACAGGGCCAATATAGACACGTTGCTCTGATAACCTCATACATTTACTGTTGTAAAAGGTTTGTTGTGACATATGTCCTATGAGGGATATGAAGTCAGTAACTCTCATGGCTGTCACCATGTACTGACTGCAGTCCTCACACTATGTTTCTGCAGTTCTCAGATAGGTGCTCTGAAAGTAACACAAGAAACAAAAGCACGACACACTGCCCAGTCTGCAGATGACCCTACAGATGGCAGTTTCCTCAAAAACATAGCACTGTCATGACAGGTATTAAAACATGTAGACCAGCCATATCCACACACACCCTGTTAAACCAACATTACTCCAAATGCAGAATAGCAACACTTACATTCTGTAGTCATGTCAGGCACATCCCCCTCCTGTGTGTTGGCCTGTTTCCACAGTATATGTTGTTAGAGGTAAATCCCAAATCTATCTGTGATGCTGTTTGCCAAACACCAGATCTAGGTCCTGCTCACAGTGAATGAAAAGGACCAAAACCAATATGATGTTCCTAGATATTGGAGTGTGTTTCCATGCAATTGGCTATGGGAATGTTACCACAGCTGTTCCACAAGCAATCAGCTAGAGGAGAACTGCAATTCATGCAGAGGCCATCAGCTGATCATAAGCATCATTTACAAAACACATGCTGCTGCCTAAGCAAAGCAGGTGTAGTTTTCCACATCCACCAGAGAGGGAGTGAGAGAGACAGGCAGAGACAAAGTAAGTTAGGGAGGGGGTGGGAGAGTAAAACATAAGCATGTTTGTGTCACACACCTACCAGTACAGGGTTTCAAACACCTGACTATGTATTGCTATCACATGTCTATGCAGTTATTGCATGCGCCACATACCTTACATGTTGAGGACTGTCCAAACGTATATGTGATGGTGAGTGACATCTGCAACAGTGACATGGTAGCAATACAGTAGCCGTAGTACATGTGCCTGTCCACATGAACAGGTGTCAGCATCAACACAGCCACACTCTCTCAGGGACTCACACACATTGACACACTTGGCAGGATCAGGAATACACTTCCTAATTAGTTAGTTTGCCACAATACAGTACTGTGCAGGTATCGCATGCACCACAGGGGTTATCCGGAGGTTATATGGGCAAATTGTATGTGAAGGTGTCTAACATCAGACAGCATGCTTCAGTATGCCAATGGGGGTTGTAGTGAGTGCGGATGTGGTTGAAAACATCATACACCACACACACAGACATAGGGTGCCAGTACTGACATGCATGCATGCATTGCTTCATGGGTGTGTAGCAGTTGACTGTGACAGAAGACTATACAAGGCTAGGTGAAGGGTATACCTTGGCATCAGGCCACATGACAATGGTCTGCAGTGTGGCTCAGGGGTGTAGTGTCTGAATTGGCCCACACAGGTGGGTATTGTATTCACCATCCAGTCACCTGGGTAACTATTGTGTGTGGCCATTGCTGTGCAATGCTTGCCATGTATGTGTTCTTTAGTCCATGACATGGACACTGTCTGGGATGTGCACACATCCCACATTCATGTACAGTGACATGTGGAACTGTACCTGGGGTGTCTGGCCCATGTTGAGTACACAGATTGTTATCATCAGATGTGCCTGTCCTGGCCTCATGTGCCAGGAACTGGTAATGGACAGCAGGTTGACCCTGCACCTACATTGATAGCATGATGCAGGTATTCCCTGGTGTCAGTGGCATCTGTCCATACAAGGCATGTGTTTAAGGCATGGTATGTCCTTTGTGGGTCACATTTGATGGCACCACGGGTGTTGCAGGCATCCAGTGGGGAACATAGTGAAGGTGCACTGTCTGCATGTACGTGCCTATTGTACTGATGGACAGGGTGCCATGCCCTCTGTAGTCCACTGCAATCACACCATGGTTACTATCTGTGGGCAATATGCAGAGTACTACCAACATAGCGGTTGTTGCCTAGGCAAGTGTGTTTGTGCATGAGACATGGGTTGAGAGTGTTCTCTGTGTACTACAAGGATTGCTAACTTTGTTTGCCAGGCCTTGATGTCACATGTAGGGGTATGGATTGTCACCCCAGCCTCTCGGCTATTTCACATCTGTTATTCTTGTAAGGTGGATATTGTGACATATAATAGGGCCACCATATAAGAAATTTGCAAAACCCGCTCCACAATGAGTCCAGTTGTTACACACTCACAGCCACCCCCACACAGGATACGAATGACAAACACAGACAAACACACTTGCCATGACTGGGATTAGAACTCCTACATAACTAGCTTATCACACTACAGCATTGCACAGTTGTAGGATGTGTCACGGAGATTACTGGGCTACTCCTTTCCCAAAGGAGTATTTCACAGTGAATGACATCAGCAGCCTTGCCAAAGTAGGGTATTTGAATTGTAGTGAGTGTGACTAGCCTAAAAACATTGCTCCCTACACAGACAGTGGAACATACACACACACACACACACACACACACACACACACACACACACACACACACACACACACACACACACACAGTTGCCATATCTGGAATTTGAACTCCTACCTAACTAGTTTATCACACTACAGCATTACACAGTTATAGCATGTGCCACAGAGATTACCGGGCAACACCTTTCCCAAAGGTGTATTTCACAGTGAATGACATCAGCAGCCTTGCCAAAGTAGGGCATTTGAATTGTAGTGAGTGTGACTAGCCTAAAAAGCATTGTTCCCTACACAGACAGAGACACACACACAAACACACACAGTTGCCATGTCTGGGATTAAAACTCCTACTTAACTAGTTTATCACACTACAGCATTATGCAGTTATAGGATGCGCCACTGAGATTACTAGGCTACACATTTCCCAAAGGTGTATTTCACAGTTAATGTCATCAGCAGCCTTGCCAAAGTAGGGCCTTTGAATTGTAGTGAGTGTGACTAGCCTAAAAAGCTTTGCTCCCTACACAGGCAGAGACACATACACAGTTGCCATGTACAGAATTAGAACTCTTACTTAACTAGTTTAATCACACTACAGCAGTACACAGTTATAGGATGCGCCACAGAGATTACTGGGCTACATCTTTCCCAAAGGTGTATTTCACAGTGAATGACATCAGCAGCTTTGCCAAAGCAGGGCCTTTAAATTGTAGTGAGTGTGACTAGCCTAAAAAGCATTGCTCCCTGCACAGACAGAGACGCACACACACAGACACACACACAGTTGCCATTTTTGGGATTAGAACTCCTACCTAATTAGTTTATTACACAACAACATTACCCAGTTATAGGATGCACCACAGAATTACTGGGCTACTCCTTTCAGAAATGTGTATTTCACAGTGAATGACATCAGCAGGCTTGCCAAAGTATGGCATTTCAATTGTAGTGAGTGCGACTAGCCTAAAAAGCATTGCCCCCTACACAGACAGAGACATACACACAGTTGCCATGTCTGGGATTAGAACTTCTACCTAGTTAGTTTATCACACTACAGCCTTACACAGTTATAGGACACGCCACAGAGATTACTGGGCTACTTCTTTCCCAAAGGTGTATCTCAAAGTGGATGACATCAGCAGGTTTGTCATAGTAGGGCTATGGGGGGGCAGTGTGTGTGCATGGGCCATAACCCATTCATCTAGAGGTAGACATACCACATGCAGGCACACACAGGTTTGTATACAACTGACAGATGATTACTGTCTTGTATAGTCATGTTACACAGCTAGCACTTGCACCACAGAGTCTATAATGCTGAGGGATACCAGTGGGTAATTTCTACAGTGAGTGACATTTACACATCATGTGGTTGTAGCTATTTAGCTGTGTGCTGGGTGGGACAGGCCTCATGATGGCAGGCTCTTTGTCACTGTCACTCTCTTCCACACATCTATGTATGTCTACTTTTGGCATAGTATAGTGTGTTGTCCTTGGATATATGTCTGCATTCCTATCCAATGTGTGTGCAAAGCATGATTGGTGCATACTGAGGAGTGTATGCACTAACATCTGAAATTGTCAGATATGTATGGCCCACTGTTGTTGGCAGATATGGGCTTCATTTGTTTAAGTGTGTGAGCATGCCCAGTATGCCCTTCTGTATTGAATGTGTGGATCCATTCCAGGTAATTTGTACTCCAGTGCAGAACTTTGTGTTCTACATCTACAGGTAGCAAACTGTTTCTGCAGGGTATCTGTAGATCAGTTGGCAATATGGGGTCAAACTGTGCAAGGGATAGTGTGCACTATAGGCGATTGTGCCTGTGCTGCTTCTGCTACATGGTTCTAGTGTTAGCAGAGATAGTCATACATATGTACTGTTATACACTGTGATGTTTTATGTCCTCAAGTATTGTCAGGTGGACATTCTTGCTTACAGTGATGTCCTGTGGAACACAGGGTGAATGCAGCTGTGTCCATTATTGTGGGCAAATGCCTACATATTCATGGAAAGTTATGCCCTTCTGGAGGGGGAGCTGCAGACACTTGCTGCTGGGTCTGTGTATCTAGTTCAGCACCTTGGTACAGTGCTGGCAGAGGATCCCATACTTGTACATCCATCAATGTGACAGTATGGACTTATTTTGCTGTGGCAATACCTCACAGCTGTACAGATTCACAGAGGTTACCCAGAGGCAGGGGTCATAAGTCAAGACATTATCCCTACTCTGGTGCTTGGGCAGATTTGTAGCCACCCATTTTTGTGTTTGCAGCCAGGGATAGTATGTGCACACAGCTGTGTCGGACCTTACACATTCCATGCTGCCCATGCTCCCACCCAACCCCCTCTATTATTCTATCCTCTTCCATACATTATGCATACATTCTCTGATACTTTCCCTAAAGTTATCACCTCATCACAGCTGTGTTTTAGTGTTGGTCCACAGTTCATGCAGTGGGACATGGTGGACATGTTACTGTGGTTTGTCCACATGGCCATGCATATGGCTTATGTGGAGTGTGTTATGTTGTTATCTAGGTGTCCATGACATAACATGTATTGGCAGTACGGGAGAGACACAGGCCTTTTGCAGGGACCTGTAGGCCATTTGGTGGTGATGCAGGCCAGCTGTAGCAAGCCATTGCATTCTGTCAGTCCTACAGTCCCAGACTGCCATACAGTATATTCCCCTGGGGTGACAGGGTAGGTGTGCTAGGTGTTCATGCCATTACTTTCTATCAGCATTGGTCAGGTGGTGTTGATGCTGGCAGGGTGCTACTTACAGCTAGGGACACACCTGCATGGGACACCTGCACTGCATGCTGCATTCTTTTGGTATTGCCATACATAGGTGGGGGTCATATTGTACCCATTTCCAACAGCAGGGATACAACCAGAGAGGTACCTGTGGGTGGTGTTTGGGTGAGCTGGGTGCATGTGTGCTATTGACACTACTTGCATCTGACTCACAGATATGCATGGGGCATTCCAGTTATGCTGGCTTGTGCAGGGACATCAGCTGTTTCCCAATACATCAGTCCTATCACCTTTGTGATCTGCAAGTGTTTGGCCAGACGACATCGGTATTCTCTACTACAAGCCCAGATAATGTGATGCATACCTGTATGTACAATTCCAAGGGTGTGTCCATTACATGGTTACTCATTATATACTGTATGTCTGGGGTACTTTTCCCCTGTGTATTGCTTGTTTATCTAGCCCAATAGTCATGCCATGTCCATCTTTCAGATGATGACACATATTACCACCATATATTTATACTGGCTTACTGCTAACATGTGTTATACTGGGGGGAATTGTCTTTGGCACTACAGTTCTGAGGATTTGGCCCTGTCATTAGCAGTAGTGTGCAATGGCCACCAGGTCAAACCTTAACATGCATACATACTGACCACTCTCACACAATGTGAAACACACACCAACCTAACACACACATACCTGCATATTCTACAAATGCTACAATCGATCCTGCTACCTTGGCCACCTCTGGTCATCTGTGCTACACTGGCATTATACCTGCACATACATGTTACTACATGTCTACATCGGATGAGGGGGCACACCTGACTGTTATGAGATTTCTATATAGGATTTGGGATGGGCACACTTGACTGTTACAACGTGTGTACATCAGATTGGGGGGCACACCAGACTGTTACTACATTTCTACATAGGATTGTATGGGGGGGAGTACACCTGACTGTTACTGCATGTCTACAGAGGATTTGGGGGGGGGCACACCTGACTGTTACTGCATTGCTACATTTGATTGGGGGGGCACACCTGACTGTTACTACATTTCTACATAGGATTGGGGGGCACACCTGACTGTTTCTACATGTCTACACAGGATCGGGGGCACACCTGACTGTTTCTACATTTGTACATAGGACTGGGGGGCACACCTGACACATGTACACATTTGGTGTGACTGTACTTATATGTCAGGTACTCCATTTCATTCTGTTTTCTAACCTATCATGCTGACTAGAGGCATATCAGTGTATTACAGGTTTGGTTGACCCACATATCAGTTGCTGACATTCTGCCCTTCAGAACTAACATCCTACTGCCTGACTACAGGTAGTCTGTTTGTGTAGGCCTGGGGGGGAGGCTACCCATAGGCATCATTCAGAGGCCTTAGCACAGCCTTTGTTTGTGTTTGTCTACACCTGTCCTGCTGGCTGAGACTGTTTTTGGGTATGCGAACCTCCCTGACAGGCATGTGTGTGTCATATGGACACACATGTGGCCCAGCACATTTCCTGCAGTGGGTTTTGTCACCATGTGTAGTACTGGCTACTATGGTGTCACCTGTATTTGATACAGATCTCATGCTGCCACTATAGGTGTCTACTATCTGCTGGCATCCCATTCAGCCACCCGATTCCCTTGCATGCTCACATCCATACCACAGATACAGGTAACAGCACATGCTACTCCATTCGGCAGTTGATAAGGAGAGTGACTTACCTTGTGGGTGTGCCAGTATTGAGAATGGTGCCTGAGGACTGCCTATGTCGGATGCACATAGTACACTCCCTATACATGGTTAAGCACAGGTAGTGTCATGTTTAGCATCCCTTTGACTGTATGTGTGAGCCAGAGAAAGGTGTCATTCCCTGGGTCCCTCCTGTGTCAGTGTATGTGCTATGCGTTGCCTCTTTGCCAAGGCCAGGGCATACTGGGCATGCTTCCTTCTGCCTACTGGTGCAGGCTCAGGTTGTTCCTCCTCTGAGTCACTTTGTGCCTGTGCAGGCCTTGGCATTGGTGGGGGGCTGTGTGACCCTGCCCCATGCTGTTCCTGCTGTAGCTGTTTCCACAGGATCATATTGTGTAGCATGGCACATACAATGACAATCTGGATACATGTAGCTAGAGAGTACTGCAAGGCTCCACTGGATGTGTCCAGGCACTGGAACTGTGACTTGAGCATCCCAAACACATGCTCTATTACAACGCTGGTATGTGCGTGTGCCTTATTATGGAGTTCTTGTTCGAGTGTGCATTTCTGATGGGTGTCATCAGCCACAGCTCCAATGCATAACCAGCATCCCCCACTAGGTGACTATAAGGGATGTCCCCACTGGCAAATCTCTGGCACAGCTGCATCATATTCCAGGTGTGGGAATCATGATAGCTTCCAGGGCAGCCAGCAAACACATTCCTTATAATGCCCAGGGCAATGCACATGACATGGCAGTTGATGGCAGGGAAGCCCTTGCGGTTGATGTAGACCCTACCTCACTCACCGGGTGGTGCTTTGATGCATATGTGTGTGCAGTCTATAGCACCCACTACCTCAGGGTATTCTGTTATTTGGTGGAAGAGATGCATATTGCTGGCCAATGTCTCACGGGTGTTGGGGAAATATACGTGCTCACAGGCATGTGCTGACATGGCATCCAGGAACTGATGGAGTACCCTGGATGCTGATGCCTGTGAGATCCCCATGATATCCCCAGTTGGCCTTTGGAAGGTAGCTGTAGCTAGTATTCTTAGGCCTACACATACCTTGGTGTCCACTGTGATGGGTTCCCCTCTGTTAGTTCTGTGTGTGAGGGTGGCCGGCACAGCTCAACAATTTTCTGTAGGAGGTCCCTCTCCAACCTATAGCACTCTACTATCTCCAGCTCATGTAGCCCTTGGTAGGTTACCCTGTGTCTGTACAATCATCTCCATCTCCACACTGTGGGTTGGTCGACAGCATTCTCATCCTCACCACCCTCAGCCTCTTCCACATGTTGTTGTAAGATAGCTATTGCAGCCCCTATCATTTTGTTGCTTTTGTTTGTTAAAACTTCCCCGTTTGTATACACCGGTGGTGTAGAGTATGTGGAAAAACCAGAGGGAAAGGTGTTTGCATAGTTTATAGTAGTGTTCTGGGCTGGGCTGGTCTGCTGGCTGTGTAGTTGGCTGATTCTGATACATTTCACATGCCAACTATGCTAGTTCTCCTTGATTACCTTCCTACTGCTGTTTTCCCTTCCCATTGCCTTCCTATTTAAGCCCGGGGGCATGCCACACAAACACAGTGCTCAAATGTGCATAGAGCTGCTATTTCCTGGTTTACTTTTTTTTTCCTTTAAAACCCTGTGCACGGTGCGCACACCCGCTTAGGCAATTTAAAGAGTGCTAGGCACCCCCAGATACACCCACTTGCTTATCTCTGCTAAGCTAAGGGCAAACCCGAGCCACAGAGCTCCAGTCTACTTACAGTATGCCTGACACACCCCTATGATGTCAGCTAACTCCTAGTTTTGCACCAAGCTATTCCTGCTCTTACACTGTTGGGTGCTAACTAGCATGCAGGGGAAATCTGGGATTCAGTATCATTCCCCTCATTTGCATAGGATTGCCTGCTGATGCATAGTTACAGGTCCCACACTGAGCCTCCCCCCTTAGTAACCACTATTTACTGGCCATGTTGTCTTCTGCCTGCCATTGAGTGTAATGGCAAAATAGTGATTTTGGTTAGAATGCTTATTTTAGGCTTTTTTTTATTTATTTTTTGCCCGATCCCATTTGCGCACCACTGCCCTACACTTAAACAGCTGAGATCAGCTAAAAAAATAACAGTTGATTTTTTTTTTTATTTTTGCAACTGTTTTTAATGCCAATGGCCATATATTTGGCCATTGGCATGCTTTCTACTTAATATCCACCCTTTATTTTGAGCTGTCATGGCTCAGTTTTGTAGTTTCTAGAAATTTACTCAGTTACTGGTTGAGTACATTTCTGTAGATTACACTAGTCCTGCACGGCCAGCTTCCAAATTCCTGGATCGCAAATTCACCTCATTTGCATGGATTTCACCTGCAAATGGGGTAATTTGTATACAGGGGCTGAGTCTGTGCAGGACTAGTGCAGGAGCACTCGTGCACGTCCCTACAGCTTATTCCTGGACATAGTGCAGACATAGTATATATTCTGTTTATGACCCAGTAATTATAAAAACTATTTAATTTCAACTATTTTGTCAGAATTTTTTTTCAAGTTAACCTCCTGTGTTCCAGTTTCCATTATACATATGCATCTAAACAGTCACAATTGTGAAGGTACATTCCTGTTCTATTCCAGTAGGGCATGCTGTGTTTATATTTTAGCTCAATACTCTACCCACACTTCTGCATAAATCATATCAATATTTATAAATGACATAGAATTATTTACAAAACTCCCAATAACTGGACAGGCAGTGTGACAACAGGCTAGAATCACTTGTTCAAAAAGAGTCTCCCAGTCAAGATAAGACAGAAAACAACTCTATCAACATTACAAAACAAGCTTAAACATATTCTTCACAAGTAACACTAATGTAGCTGATTTATAGCCATGGGTTAACTTCTAATTTAAATGAAGCAAACACTTACTGTTGGTGCCAATGAACTCAGTACTTATAAATGCACCACTAACTATATGTCAGATTGTTGTTTTTTTTTTCATTTTCTCTTTTTCATTTTTTTGGATTTTCCTTTTTTTGTGTGTTTGTCTGTGCCTGTGTGTGCACAGATACTGCTATTGTAAATGCTATATTATTTCTGTTTTTTACCATTGTTGTACAGCCAGGTCATGGACAAAAAGGGCTCTGGGGTTAGGCCACCTACTTGGTTAACAACAAACAAACAAAGTTACCGAGTATTGCACTAGGCTATACCCTCTCTATACACAGTTCATTAATTGTACACTCACAGAGTGCCTTGGACATTTTTATGCCTTAGTATTATGGTATATTTTATTCCACTGCATACCAGCAGCATCAGTTTAGCCATCTCTTGGTAAGAGCATTGTGCCTTGCATTTCTGCAAACATATATATGGATCTAATTCAGTAGATCAAACATACAGAATACTGAAACTCTAAATAATGAGAAGAAAAGACCACAAATTAAAAATACTGAAAGTGTAACATTTCAAAAGTTGAAAGAATGAAGAATGTACTGCGCATATCAGTCAACACTTGGATGTTATGAATGAAGACTGTGCACAACACAAATCAAGAGGTACTACATTTAAATATTTTAAATATTTAATTTAAATTAAAAATATATGGTTTTCAACATTTTTGTAGGGGGCAAACCCCTCTACACCCCCCATACCCCCTGCTAATTATATAAACCATCTCCTACTTCACACTAGGGTGGAGAAAAGAGTAAATTTTCCAGTCCTCAATGCACCGCAATCTCATTCAGAAACATTGAAAAATATACATTTTTACCTTAAATCAATAGCTGTTATGTTTTATCCGCAATCCTTATTCATTATATCCAAGTGTAGTTGGACATGCGCAGTAGGTGCTTCATTCTTACAACTTTAAAAATATTACACTTTCAGTTTTTTAATTTGCAGTCTTTTCATCTCATTATTTAGACGTTCGGTTTTCCGAACATTCGATCTACTGAAGTTGATCCATGTATATATATATATATATATATATATATATATATATATATATATATATATATACATACATACATACATACATACACACATATATTAATATATTAGGTAAGTTCAGTAAGCCTACAACTTTCTTTGTTACAATGACATTCCCTGGGATACGTCACTTTATAGGTTCATAGGCAGGTGCTAGGTTAGCTGCCCTTGTGGGCCATTTCAAGTCTAGCCAGTTGCCTTTTTTTGGACTCAAATTAACTTATCCCTTATCATTAGACACTGCCCTTACCCATCCAATGGTCAATAATTATATATTACCCCTAATGAGAATAACTGGGATCATACCATATATAATTTGAGGAGACCCATGCAAGGGATAAAGTATTCAGGAGCTGTCTCTGTCCATTAGTAGTACAAAGGACAGTCCTTGGATACATTTTTTATTTCTCATCCATAAACCCAAGTTGGGCTTGAATGTGGACAGGGATGAACTTTGTTTAATGTGGATGGGGAGTATGTTGCAGAGCAGCAGTATTCGCTGTGAGGTATACCTGCCCCTCCAAACCATTCTATCGATGTTGCAGAAGTAACATGTATGTTATACTGCAGTCTTACCTCTGCTGGGTCTGTGCATCCATGAGCAGGATTTCTCTTGTGCAATATTAATATTTCTTTGTGGAAGTGTTTGCAGAAAAACAATGTGCACAATTACAACCAACCATAAATAACATTTATATATAAAGCCTAAGTAAATAAAATATACCGACAACCTCATATGAATCTATGACATGAATTTAACTAAACTAAGCAAAAAAATGATATTTCAAGACATAAATAATGGGGACTTACAAAGGAGAAACTTGAGGCTGAGGGCTATACATCCAATTGTCTTTTCATCAAAACTCAAAAAAAGGATTGGTGTGTGTTTGACATTACTCCTGTTATATAGGCCTCCCAGACCCACCTCTAGTAAGTTAGATATAACAATAGACTTCCTGTATAGCATGATTCATTTGAAAAAAAATACTATTAATGAGTGACCTTAATTTACCCTCCATCATCTGGAATGCCAACAAGTAATAGTAATATAACTTTTTTAGTAAAACTGGTAAAAGGCTCTGTTGCTGGTCACACTCAAAGACCTTTATCAAGAGCATCTTTTCGTTTACAAAAAAAACCCTTTCACCTTTGTATTATGTAACAAAATTAAATGAGTTTTAATTTCACTATCAGACTTTCTAGCAAATCATCTCAGTTTATTTCCTTAATTATTGATTGAATTTATTGTTTTGCAATCAACGGAATTCTCAAGTTTTCTCCAACACTGCAGTTCAAAAGCATCAGTTTTCTGTCATGCCTAAAGTCTAACTCTCACAACCATTTGTTAATACTGAAAAAAACACAGCTTTAACTAGATGGACCATTGTTGACAATGTGGTGTCTTAGCTCTTTAAAATCTCATCCAGATTTGCCATACTTTTCATTCCAAGAAACACATTTCTTTGAATTTCACGACTGCAATCACCATCTAAAAACATCTGTGAGTCTAGGAAATACAATTTATGATGCCTCTACTTCATCATCTATCTGCAAAGAATTGGTAGCGCTAGATGACATATGCTTTGATTTTGTTAATGATGACCAGCAAGCCAGCATTTGTGCTTTCTACTTTCAACTTCATCAACAGGCTCCTCAACATTTCCTCACGTTCAGCCATCAGACTGGTATCATCTACATATCTGTGATTGTTCCTATTTCTCCCAGCAATTTTGATTCCAACCTCTGATTTATACCAAGCATTTTACATGATACATATAGCACATATATAGTAAGTAAATAAGGTGACATATACAGCCTTGTCACAGTCCTTTCCAGTTTTAAATCGGTCTGTTATTCTATATCTGATTCTAAATTTAGCTTTATGATCTGTGTGTAGATTCCTCAGGAAGCTGTAAGGTGACCTACTATCCCTACCTCCCTGAGAACTTGCCATAATTTGTTATGCTACTGTATCTAATTACTGCTACTGCATCTCAGAAAAATAACATCTTCAGATTTATCACGCTGTCTCTTCAAACAGACTATCACTGTTGTAGCCTGCCCCAGGCTGAATGGTTACCTATACAGCAAAGATGCTTGTTACTGCTCTTATCAATAAGTTATAAACCAGTCCACTTAGAAACCTTCCAGTTCTTTAACAGCCATCTCAACTAAAGAACAACCATCTATACCTATGTGCACAAACCTCACTCTCCTTGAACACCCCATCGCAAACTTTTCAGCAGAGACCACTGTTTTTCAGAAGTAACTTCTCAGCCATGGGAAATTAAAACAAATCTATTCTTTCCCAAAAATTAGATATCAAATGAAACAATACCTGTTTGAGCAAGTTACTTGTAAATGTCTCCCAAACCAAGGGATAACTTGAAAACAATAACATTGCCTTTTGTCTTCTCTGTACATCCTCATTCTAACTCCCTTGCCCACTCTGACATATTCTAAGGGATACCATTCACAAGCTTGAAGTTTCAAAATTTCAAATTGCAAATGACTGAGACCATCAGATCGAAGTTTTGAAACTGTGAATGTTTTGAATGGAGTCCACCGTACAGCACAGAACTGGAAATTTACATTTTCCTCAGTATAGTGCAATCTCAGAGTTGGTATATTTACTTAGCAGGGGGTATGGAGAGGTGCAGGCGGGCTTGCACCCCCCCTGCAAAAATGCAAAAAAATTTTTTTTTGTTTTTATTTTTTTTTTTTATTACAATTTTGAAGTTTCAAAACTTCAATCTTATGGTCTCCATCATTTGCAGTTTGAAGTTTTGAAACTTCGAACTTTTAAAGTAGATCCGTTCTAAGACTACTCTCTTATCTAGTATATTTACCTACCCTGTCTGTACTCTTCTAAAAGCATTTCTATCCTTCCCCTAAGCCTTCACACCCTTTTTCCTCTCAACACATCTTTTTTCTACATAATGTGAATAATGTATATTTGTTTCCAGTGTTATTTTTCATTGTTGTCTGTGCTACTACTTAGTGCATTAGTTGTTTTCACTGTAATGTCCCAATACATGTTCACCTTGGTATGTATTAACTGCTGTACCTACAGAGATTATGCTTTGTTGTCTTTATATTACTCTCCAGGCTGACCCTGAAAATGCTCCACTGGGATCAGAGTTCTACCCTAGTTAACAAATGAACGAATGACTAAATGATCTACAAAGTCAAAGACTATGAACAAGTCAATAAAGCGGAAGTAAATATTTTTCTGGAAATCTTGCTTTCTATATCATTTAGCGGATGTTAGTAATTTTTATTCGGTTCCTCTACCTCTTCTAAAACCAGCTTGTATATCTGGTAGTTCTATGCCCATAAGTTGCTGGAAATAGGCTGGAGGATTTTGCCCATTACCTGGACAGCATGGAAAGCCAATGCAGTTGCTCAGTAATTAGAGCAGTCTTATTATTGCCCTTTTTGGAAATGGAATATAAACTTACCTCTTCTAATCGAATGGCCACTGTTGCATTTCCCAGATTTGTTAGCAAATTCGAAGGAACACTGTAATAGAATCATTTTGCAGGATTTTAAATAATTCAGCAGGAAGTCACATGACTTCCTGCAACTTTGCCATTCACAAGGCTTTCTAGGACCTATTTAACTTCCCTCTTCTGCATGCCTGGCTCTATATCAGAGAACATGCCATCATATGTATCAGAGATGTTAGGGTCCTTTTTAAATATATAGCTCTTCTGTATATTCATGACACACTTCTTAATATTGTCTCCTTCTGCTTGGTGCCTCCCATCTTTATCTTTTATCATGCCCATTTTCACCTGAACATTTCCTTAATGTTGTCAGCCTTCTAGAAGAGATTTCTTGTCTTTCCCATTTAATTGTCTTTCTCCAGTTTTTTACACTGCACATTAAAATATGTCTCCTTATCTCTTCTTACTATTCTTTGAAACATGGCATTCCGTTTGACATGTTTCCGTATCTCCATTGCCCTTTCCTCTCTTTTTTCCCTTAGCAGCTTCTAAACCCTCAACAGACAGACATTTTTCCTTCTTAATCTTCTTTCTGTTTGGAATATTTTTGTTACCAGCTCTTTGACAGTGTCACAAATTTCTGTCCATGTTTCTTTATGTATTGCATCCTCCAGGTCTAATTCCTTAAATCTGCCCTTCAAATACAGTACATATTCATTTGGAATATTTTGATCTAGTATCTAGTAGATTTGGAGTTTTTTCTTGTTTTCTTTAATATAATTTGAAACTTTACAATAAGAAGCTGGTGGTGTGAACAACAGCCTTATCCAGGTACTGTTTCTGTTGACTGTATAGAGTTTTTCCATCACTGACTGCAAAGTATATGGTCAGTCTAATTTTAGTGTTGCCCATCTGGTGATCATTGTGTAAAGAGATCCCTTAGGCTGTTGAAAGAGAATGTTTGCTATGACTGGTAATATATTGGTAGAGTTCTAATAGTGTAGCTCCCCCTTCATTTTTAGTCCAAGGCCAAATTTACCTGGTATTCCAGTTGTTCTTTGACTACTGACTTTAACATTCCATTCACCTACTATGAATGAAATATCTTTTTAGTGCTATTTCTAGAAGGTGCTGCAGATCCTCATAAAGATGGTCCAGTCACCACTGTCTGACATTGTCACCACTAGAAGATTTGATAATTAGCTGATAAAAATTATTTAATTCTATCAATTTTAGTTCATTAATTTCCAATCTGTCAATGTTTTTTGTTGTCATTTTATCCTTAACCACATCAAGTTTACCTTGCTTCATAGCTTTTATGTTACAAGTTCCAGTGGTACATAGTTCCTCGCAACATTAGACATTCCTTTCATCTCTCAACACGTCAGCATATGGATGTTCTTTTAGTTTTAATCCATCTGCATCACAGCATCTAACACTAGTCGTACTTGTGCACTGCTCTTCTCCAGTGGTATGCTTGACATAATCAGATCTGAAGATCTCACCTTCCAGCATCAATATAATATCCACCTGGTTTATTTTGTCTGCAGGTTTTTTTTAGCAATGATACTGGAGTGACTTGCTCTTTTATTCTACAGTGGAAAACTTCTAGTCCAGTCTCCCTTTCAGGACCTGCCTCTCTTCAGTGGCTCTACATGGTAAACAAAAAGCTTTACTAAGACACACAAGCCCCTGTACCATGACAAGGTAATTGTCCAGAAAGGGTCTTATCTGAGTATAAAGTGTTTGAATATATTGATGTCTGTATATACAAATCAATAAAAAGCGACATAAAAAAGCAATTCTATATTTATTTATTTATTTATTTCAGTTTGATTACCAGGGAAGTCCACTGGGCCAGAAAGTGCCCATTTTCAGTGGAGGCCCGGGGAGAAAAGCTCCACAAAAAAAAAACACACACTACACACAATAAGAGGTTACAAAAAGAAATTTCAAATACAGAGGTAAAAATACAAGTATGAATTCATGCAAAACAGGTATAGTAAAATAATAAATTGTCATTGTACAAGCAATGAGACAAAGTTGCAGGTTTTTACATTCAGAGCAATAGGAATCAATTGTCAAGAAATAGGCATCAGTGATTACTGGACAGTTGTGTTATATACATGCTAAGAGTTGAGAGAGAAATTGAAAGAACAGAAGGTGATGGAATAAGTTTGAGTAAGGTAAATAGAAAAGGAGAGGACGTAGTGAAGTTTGCATCAGGAGTTTAGTAGGCTCTATGGGGAAATGTATTTGTATTTATGTAGGGTGAAAGCAGGAGCATTTGCGTTTGGAGGATAGAAATGAGAAAAGTTGAGTTTTGAAAGATTCTGGGTAAGGTATTGTCCTAAGTGAGGGAGGAAGAGAGTTCCATTTTTTGCCTACTATGAAAGAGAGAAGGAGTTGGCATGCAGGGCATTTGGGTTTATGAATAGCGATGAAATTTTGATGTTCAGATCTCAGGGATCTGGTTGGGATGTAAGGGGGAAGGATGTTTGTTAGAGCTGGGCACTTATTAGGAAAAAATATTAATTTGTGAGCAGTGGTAAGTTGGAGGTAGTCGAGGTAGTTAGGGAGTTCCAGCCAGTTCAATGATTGTAGGGAGAGGCAGTGGTGAGTACAGGTTTTGGATTTGGTTGCGAATTTGGAGATTTTATTGTAGCAAGTTTCAAGTTTAGAGGTGAGGGAAGAAGACAGGTTAGTTAGAAGAGGGGCTCCATATAGTAAGGAAGGAAGGAGATAGGTAGTTGCTAAAGTATGCCTGGAGGAGTTGGAGAGAAATTATTCCTGTAGAGCATACCAAGTTTTTGGTGGGTTTTCTTGATGTTTTGTTGTACGTGGATATCAAATTTGAGGTATTTATCTATGGTGATACCTAGGAGTTTTGCAGAAGGAACCACTTCTATGGCAGTGTTGTTTTGGCTAAGGACTTTGAAAGCATTTTTGTCGAAGGAGTAGGCCCTGGTGGGTGGGAAGAGAAGTATTTTAGATTTATTAGAGTTGAGAGAGATGGTTGCAGTGCATCCAGTTCTCAGTAGTAGAAAAAGCTATTTGAGTTTTTGACAGTAATTCTGGCAAGTTGGCAGCAGAGCAAACTAAGGTGGAGTCATCAGCGTATTGGATAACTGTTGTGTCAGGGATGACAGAGTGAAGGTTATTTATGAAGATGTTGAAAAGCATGGGTCCAAGGATGGATCCCTGGGGAACACCGGTGGGAGTGGGCAGGAATGAGGAGGTAGAGTTATTCCATCTGACAGCTTGTGATCTGTCAGATAGGTAGCTGGAGAACCAGGAGAGGGTTTCAGGGGAAAGATGAAGGTTAGGGAGATGACAGAGTAGGTGATTGTGGAGATAGTGTGAAGGCTTTAGAAAGATCTAGTAGTGTTGAGGATACTAGTAAGGCGGAGTCTCGGGCCCGATTTACTGTATCTAAGAAGGATAGTAAGGCGGTAATGGTGCTGTGGCCAGGGCGGAAACCATGCTGGGTGGGAGTTATGAGGTTATTTTGGGTTAAGAAAGGCATAAGTTGGTGGTGGATACATTTTCAAGAATTTTGATATAGGTGAAAGAAGGCGATTGGGCAGAAGTTGGAGATATTAGTGTTTTGCCTCCTTTATGAAGAGGAAGGATGAAGGCAGCACCAGAGTTTGGGCGTAAGAATCTTTTAAAGATCTATTGATTAAGATGCTTATAGGGATGGCAATACCTTCAGCAGCAGCTTTGAGGAAGGAGGAGGGTATGTTGTCAGGGGCATTTGAGCAAGGCTTTAGTTTAGTGAGGAGTCTCTTTATAAAAGTAGTTGGAACAGGTTTGAGATTGAAATTAGGAGGGAGTGAGGAGGGTAGGGGAGAAGAGGAATGAGAGTAGGAAGGATTGTTGTCTGGGAAAGATTTGCAAGATTAGCTATATAGTAAGTAAATAAGGTGACAATATATACAGCCTTGTCACAGTCCTTTCCCAGTTTTAAATCGGTCTGTTATTCCATATCTGATTCTAAATTTAGCTTTATGATCTGTGTGTAGATTCCTCAGGAAGCTGTAAGGTGACCCACTATCCCTACCTCCCTAAGAACTTGCCATAATTTGTTATGCTACTGTATCTAATTACTGCTACTGCCTCTCAGAAAAACAACATCTTCAGATTTATCATGCTGTCTCTTCAAACAGACTATCACTGTTGTAGCCTGCCCCAGGCTGAATGGTTACCTATACAGCAAAGATGCTTGTTCTGCTCTTATCAATAAGTTATACACCAGTCCACTTAGAAACCTTCCAGTTCTTTAACAGCCATCTCAACTAAAGAACAACCATCTATACCTATGTGCACAAACCTCACTCTCCTTGAACACCCCATCGCAAACTTTTCAGCAGAGACCACTGTTTTTCAGAAGTAACTTCTCAGCCATGGGAAATTAAAACAAATCTATTCTTTCCCAAAAAATTAGATATCAAATGAAACAATACCTGCTTGAGCAAGTTACTTGTAAATGTCTCCCAAACCAAGGGATAACTTGAAAACAATAACATTGCCTTTTGTCTTCTCTGTACATCCTCATTCTAACTCCCTTGCCCACTCTGACATATTCTAAGGGATTCCATTCACAAGCTTGAAGTTTCAAAACTTCAAATTGCAAATGACTGAGACCATCAGATCGAAGTTTTGAAACTGTGAATGTTTTGAATAGAGTTCACCGTACAGCACGGAACTGGAAATTTACATTTTCCTCAGTGTAGTGCAATCTCAGAGTTGGTATATTTACTTAGCAGGGGGTATGGAGAGGTGCAGGCGGGCTTGCACCCCCCCTGCAAAAAATGTAAAAAAATTTTTTTTTGTTTTTATTTTTTTTTTATTACAATTTTGAAGTTTCAAAACTTCAATCTTATGGTCTCCATCATTTGCAGTTTGAAGTTTTGAAACTTTGAACTTTTAAAGTAGATCCGTTCTAAGACTACTCTCCTATCTAGCATATTTACCTACCCTGTCTGTACTCTTCTAAAAGCATTTCTATCCTTCCCCTAAGCCTTCACACCCTTTTTCCTCTCAACACATCTTTTTTCTACATAATGTGAATAATGTATATTTGTTTCCAGTGTTATTTTTCATTGTTGTCTGTGCTACTACTTAGTGCATTAGTTGTTTTCACTGTAATGTCCTAATACATGTTCACGTTGGTATGTATTAACTGCTGTACCTACAGAGATTATGCTTTGTTGTCTTTATATTACTCTCCAGGTTGACCCTGAAAATGCTCCACTGGGATCAGAGTTCTACCCTAGTTAACAAATGAACGAATGACTAAATGATTTACAAAGTCAAAGACTATGAACAAGTCAATAAAGCGGAAGTAAATATTTTTCTGGAAATCTTGCTTTCTATATCATTTAGCGGATGTTAGTAATTTTTATTCGGTTCCTCTACCTCTTCTAAAACCAGCTTGCATATCTGACAGTTCTATGCCCATATGTTGCTGGAAATAGGTTGGAGGATTTTGACCATTACCCGGACAGCATGGAAAGCCAATGCAGTTGCTCAGTAATTAGAGCAGTCTTATTATTGCCCTTTTTGGAAATGGAATATAAACTTACCTCTTCTAATCGAATGGCCACTGTTGCATTTCCCAGATTTGTTAGCAAATTCCAAGGAACACTGTAATAGAATCATTTTGCAGGATTTAAAATAATTCAGCAGGAAGTCACACGACTTCCTGCAACTTTTCCATTCACAAGGCTTTCTAGGACCTATTTAACTTCCCTCTTCTGCATGCCTGGCTCTATATCAGAGAACATGACATCATATGTATCAGAGATGTTAGGGTCCTTCTTAAATATATAGCTCTTTTGTGTATTCCTGACACACTTCTTAATATTGTCTCCTTCTGCTTGGTGCCTCCCATCTTTATCTTTTATCATGCCCATTTTCACCTGAAAATTTCCTTAATGTTGTCAGCCTTCTAGAAGAGATTTCTTGTCTTTCCCATTTAATTGTCTTTCTCCAGTTTTTTACACTGCACATTAAAATATGTCTCCTTATCTCTTCTTACTATTCTTTGAAACATGGCATTCCGTTTGACATGTTTCCGTATCTCCATTGCCCTTTCCCCTCTTTTTTCCCTTAGCAGCTTCTAAACCCTCAACAGACAGACATTTTTCCTTCTTAATCTTCTTTCTGTTTGGAATATTTTTGTTACCAACGCTTTGACAGTGTCACACATTTCTGTCCATGTTTCTTTATGTATTGCATCCTCCAGGTCTAATTCCTTAAATCTGCTCTTCAAATACAGTACATATTCATTTGGAATATTTTGATCTAGTATCTAGTAGATTTGGAGTTTTTTCTTGTTTTCTTTAATATAATTTGAAACTTTACAATAAGAAGCTGGTGGTGTGAACAACAGCCTTATCCAGGTACTGTTTCTGTTGACTGTATAGAGTTTTTCCATCACTGACTGCAAAGTATATGGTCAGTCTAATTTTAGTGTTGCCCATCTGGTGATCATTGTGTAAAGAGATCACTTAGGCTGTTGAAAGAGAATGTTTGCTATGACTGGTAATATATTGGTAGAGTTCTAATAGTGTAGCTCCCCCTTCATTTTTAGTCCAAGGCCAAATTTGCCTGGTATTCCAGTTGTTCTTTGACTACTGACTTTAACATTCCATTCACCTACTATGAATGAAATATCTTTTTAGTGTTATTTCAAGAAGGTGCTGCAGATCCTCATAAAGTTGGTCCAGTCACCACTGTCTGACATTGTCACCATTAGAAGATTTGATAATTAGCTGATAAAAATTATTTAATTCTATCAATTTTAGTTCATTAATTTCCAATCTGTCAATGTTTTTTGTTGTCATTTTATCCTTAACCACATCAAGTTTACCTTGCTTCATAGCTTTTATGTTACAAGTTCCAGTGGTACATAGTTCCTCACAACATAATACATTCCTTTCATCTCTCAACACGTCAGCATATGGATGTTCTTTTAGTTTTAATCCATCTGCATCACAGCATCTAACACTAGTCGTACTTGTGCACTGCTCTTCTCCAGTGGTATGCTTGACATAATCAGATCTGAAGATCTCACCTTCCAGCATCAATATAATATCCACCTGGTTTATTTTGTCTGCAGGGTTTTTTTAACAATGATACTGGAGTGACTTGCTCTTTTATTCTGCAGTGGAAAACTTCTAGTCCAGTCTCCCTTTCAGGACCTGCCTGTCTTCAGTGGCTCTACATGGTAAACAAAAAGCTTTACTAAGACACACAAGCCCCTGTACCATGACAAGGTAATTGTCCAGAAAGGGTCTTATCTGAGTATAAAGTGTTTGAATATATTGATGTCTGTATATACAAATCAATAAAAAGCGACATAAAAAAGCAATTCTATATGTTATCAATATGAATGATTTCTTTGAAAGTTTTTGTCATATCTACTTCTTGTTCCTCCAATAAATGTAAAAACTTTATGCAACTTTTCATAGACTTATATTAAAATAAATGTGCTTACTTTAGTTGCCTTTTCTATGCTCTGTCATTGATCTGCTTATAGACACTCTCAGGTGGGATTCAAAAACACCCAGTAGTAGCACACATTTTCATCTGCTGAGTTGTCTTGGTCAGTTACAGCTTACCTATACTTTCTATTTCAAAAAGAGTAGTCTGGGTAAAGCCTGTAGCAGTAATTAAATAGTTCATTTTGACAGAGGAATCTGCACAGTAGCATATTGCATCACCCTACAATGAGTGAAATATGTACCCTGGTAACTTGGCATTACGATAGCAGTGAACTGGGTCATGGCCAAATGGCGGTTTAGAATAAGCTGCATAAGTATGTATTTATGTTTATAAATTCAGTCATTCGAATGTGCATATTAAATTTACCATATTTACACAAGATAGCTGTAGCTGGCGGACAACAGTATTAATTGAGTGGTTGATGCCCAAAAGTTGAGCGATATACCCAGCTTCGCTGCATGCAGTGCTGAGTTGCAGGGGTGCCCAACGTGCCATTCTTAGTAGCCTCAACATTTTTCTAGCTCACATGCTTGATTGCTAAGTGTTACTCAGCGGAAATGTTTGCAGAAGACTGCAAGCTGCTTACAGTGAGTGCCCAGTGATTCAGTGTTTTATCACTTGCCATTTCTGTTGTACTTAGATGCAAATATTTTTTATAGCTACATGTACATTTTAAGCTTACTGAACCTCATCTCCAGCCTCTGAATTTTATGCAATGCTCTTAGCATGGTGTCACCCACATTCTACTCAGTGACCATGTTACCTATCGCATTCAGTGGGCAAGGTCCTTCTCTGCACTGTCAAGTATATGACTCAAAATTTTTTCTTATATTTCTTGACTACTTTACATAATGTCATGTAATTACTATCATAACTCTCTTCCCTTGTTCTCATATATACATGCATATCTATCTCTCTCTCTATATATAGATAGATATCTATATATATATATATATATATATATATATATATATATATATATATATATATATATATCTACCTATATATATCATTTACACACACACACACACACACACACACACACACACACACACACACACGATAACACAAGGAATGAGATACACAGAAATACACACTCAAGAAATCATTCATTACACAGAATGCCATTTCATTGAAGATTGTGGTACATTTCACTCTCTGTCTATATATACCATAACCATACATATAAAAAAAAAAAAATATATATATATATATATATATATATATATATATATATATATAAAACATATATATAACATATACCTAACCTTACCACACCCACACCTAACCCCTATCCCTCAGCCAGTCACACAAACCATCCCCTCCCCCTCATTTGCTCTCATATTACACACTCTACACATAGTACCTTCCCACTCTCAAAGTTGCTACAATCCATCTTATCTATATACTATCTATACTATCAGGACGCCTACACATTCCACAAGGTTATCTCTATACACTCTTACCACTTCTGACAAATTAAACATGTACTCCAATCAAATAATCCTAACACCAGCACTCACCAGCACAGCCCATCTAACCTCACCCTACTTGAACAACATTACAATCCCCAACATAAGTACCTCACCTCAGCCTCATTTCCAGCATTCATTAACTACCCCTTACTCTTTAGCCACACCACCTATGCCAAACTCCTCTATTATCAAAGTAAATCTAAGGTATCCCTACAATGTGACTTAGCCTTGTCCAAATACCTACATACCACAATAAACATTGCCTCTCACCTACTATGCAGTGGTGATATCAACCCCAACCCAGGTCCAATAATAAGTCCTACAAATCACCAGAATTAGCCTAGAACCAAGACTAGCCTACTTAAGAGAAAATCTGATACTATAATAATAATAAATCATAGCATAAGAAGCACCCTTAACAAAACCACTGAGCTCCATGCAACCATAGCATTATACTTACCTGACATTATCTTCCCCACAGAAACATGGCTTAAACCGCACATTAAAAATGAAGAAGTACTCCCCCCTGGTTATAGCATACTATGAAAAGACCATACAGCTAAAAGAGGAGGCGGAGTTGCTCTCCTATATCAAAACAACATTGATGTTGAACTATTTAATGTAGAAATCCCTGCATTTAATAATGCAGAGATCCTACTTGTTAAGGTAAGACTAAATACACAAAAACAGCTAAATATCTTAGGATCATATATCTCTCCAGGAGATAACATCAAAATCCTAGAATCTCTCCTCCAATGGACATCAGAAACCCTCCTCTGTGAAACCATTATACTACGCAACTTCAATATTGATTGGACCTCACTTAAATCACCCCACCCCGCAAATCATATTAATCTTTATGGATTCTCACATCTTATACAAACCCCTACAAGGGTAAACAAAAACCTAAAAAAAAGAATCAATACTTAGACTGGATTCTCACCAATCTCCCATCTTCCACCCATAATTTTGGTACACTACTTGACATTCTAAGCGACCACCTCCCAACCTTCTTTATCAGAGACCAAACTAAACTCACTAGAACTAGCTCTCTTAAACACATCAGATACACTAAAAACATCAGGGCTGATGACCTTAATACAGCCCTTAACCACTCTAACTGATCCCCTCTTTTAACACTTCCTTTAGATAAAGCAGTTGAGTACTTCAAAACTATCTTCTTAGATCTTCTCAAACAACTTGCTCCACCAAGACAGATCTGCACTAAAACCATCTATGCCCCATGGCTTACCAAGAGCACTAGGCAACTTATGAAACAAAGGGACAAAGCATGGGACACCTGGCACAAAAACAAAACTACTCCTAATAGGCAAACATTCCTACAACTGAGAAACACTGTAAAAAAGCCAATCAGACTAGACAAACAAAAATACTATAGTGAAATATAAACTAAGCATAATACCAACCCACAAAAGTTCTGGGCCACTATAAATAGTATTCTCCAACCAGGTAAATCACCAACTCCTTATCCAAACATAGACACCACCTCTATAAACACAGCTATCTAATTCAATGAGTTCTTTACCAACTTTATATTAAAGCTGTCAACAGACCCACACTCCTCACCCCCACTATAGTATATAACATATCAAATAACACTAACTCCTTCACCCTTCAACCTGTACCAACTTACAAAATCTATAGACACCTAATCAAACTTAAACCCACCACCTTAGCAGTAGACAAACTACCTGCCAAATTCCTACAAATAGCTGCCAAAGCCATTTCCTACCCAGTCTCTATAATCATTAACAGATCAATCTCAGAACAAAAGCTGCCACTTCTTAGGAAAATCTCCTACATTGTACCAATTCACAAAGTGGGTAACTCCAGTGACCTAACAAACTACCCCCCCATAGCTATACTTTCCCCACTGGCTAAACTAATGGAAAAATGTATTCACACCCAGGTCCTAACACATCTCCTCTCCAACAATTTTCTTGTCAAAACTCAACACGGATTCCGCCCCAACTATAGCACTACCACTGCACTCATCCATTTTAGTAACCTAGTAAATATGCAATGCAACAACGGCCAACTAGTGTCTGCAGTTTTCCTTGACTTATCAAAGGCATTTGCTACAGTCTCCCATACAAAACTAATGACATCACTCTCAAAATTAAAACTAACTACTCCCAGTCTATTATGGTTTTAGAACTATCTTTGTCCAATGCCAACAAGCTGTTCAGTGGAAAAACTCCCTTTCCCCCTACTTCCTGTAAAACTAGCAGTACCCCAAGGATCAATCCTAGGACCCCGGCTTTTCACTATATTTACTAATAATCTTCACAAAGCCGCCCTCAAGAAAACCTGGCTTAATACGCTGATGACTCCACCTTAATCTGCTCTGCCCCCACCCTCCAACAACTTCAAACGAAAACCCAAGAAGCCTTTACATCCATGAAAACCTAGCTAACAAACTCCCAGCTAATACTAAATCCTAAAAAGTCCCAACTTATGCTCTTTCATCCTTCCAAAGCAGCAGCACCTACTCCCCCATCCTCTATTTCTGCGTTAGATAATACCCCTATCTCCCCCGTCACACAAACCAAATTACTAGGGTTCATTATTGACAATAATATGAAATTTGACAAACACATACCTCATACAATAACCAAAATCAACAAAAAACTAGGTACTCTTCTTTGCAGATGTAAAAACTTCCTAACCAGCAACAGTAAAGTTACCCTAGCTCATACCCATCTTCTCTCTACCTTACTGCATGCTTCTCCTGTCCTAATTAATCTAAACAAGAGTAATGTAAACAAGCTATCAGTATGCTACAATAAAATAGCAAAATTCGCCACAAACTCCTCCTACTGCACTGACCACTGTCAGGCCCTAAAACAGCTTTCCTGTCTTGAACTCCATCACACCTTAGCTCTAAACCAACTTCTTCTAGCTCACCAAATACTGTACCAACCTGACAAAACTCCAGCCTTACAAGACCTGATCATCCTCTACTCCAATAACCAAGAACTCAGATCCACTAACAAGGCACTAATCGCAATCTCCAAAAGCCATTGCAGCTCTTGTGACTCCCTGTTTTCTAGCAACATTGCCAAGACTTGGAACTCCCTACCACTACAAATCAGGGTGCAACTTAATAAAACCATCTTCAAAAAACAGCTTATTTCCCACCTAAACAACTCCTGGACATGCAACTGCCAAGCACCTGGCTGACATATTCTAACTCCTTTCCCCTACCCACTATCCAACCTCCTCTTTAAAACTCCCACAGATGCACTATATATTATCACATGTTACTTACCAACTCTCCGCTGCCTACAACCCACTGCCCCATCTATACCCACTAACTCACCCCTAGACCAAGTTGAAAAGCTTTCCCTTAAAATGCCAATGCACCTCATATGAATTTGTCTATATTCTCCTCCTTTTTTAGTTTTTCCTTTCATCTTATCTTCAGTACATTTTCAAGATTATCTCTTCTAAACATACAGCCATCATATGTCACTACCTGCTATACTTTTAATTGTATGTCTAAACCACTATGCTTATGTAAATATATAATGCAATCATATGTTATTGTCTGCTATATTTTTATAACTGAATGTGTAAATATCTTATGTATAGTATGTTAGCAATTGTTCTGGAGCTTTTCTCCCTGGGCCTCCACTGAAAACAGACAGCTCTGTCCAGCTGGACCTCCTCGGTAATCAAATGTAAAATAAATAAAAATATTAATATATATATATATATATATAGAGAGAGAGAGACAGAGAGATAGTGTGTGTGTGTCCATATTGTTTGGGTAAATAGTGACATGATCAGACAGGGAGCATTTAAAGTTATCAAGTAACTAAGGAGTGGCTAAGGAGATTGGCACAAAATGACAACATAAACAAAAAACGGATGCAGGGCACATAGATCCCATTAGCATGTTGTTTTCTGCCAGTCTGCTTATCTCTACTAACCTAATATAATAACCTCTAAAATCCCAGTAACTCAGCTCATAGACACACACACACACACACACACACACACACACACACACACACACACACACACACACACACACACACACACATATATAAACAGACACACCACTCTATAAAGTGAAAAAGAGAGATGTAACACAGTCTTTGATTAAATGTCCTTTGATGGTTTGAATTTCCAGACAAATTGTTAGAATAATGACCCAATGACATGACCTTGGTTCAATTAGTGTCTTGAGCATGAATAATGTTCAGACTCACAGAGGGCTCCCAGTTGGGGTGATTGTGCATCAGGGCTCAGCCCTGAGCCCACTGCTGTTCATACAGGTAATGGACTACATTAGCAAACAGGTTAGAGGGGACAGATCAACAAAGCTACCGTATGCAGACAATGTGACATTATAAGCAGATTCTGACAAGGAACTTTAGCAAATAATAGGGAACTGGAATGCTGAAGGTACAAGGGATGAAACTGAGTGCAGCCAAGACAGTGATCATGGCAGCAAGTGAGGATTCAGATGAAGCTGATAATTGAGGTAGAAGGGAAATGATAAAATGGGCAACAGATACAAGTATCTGGGGTGGGGGGAGTTCAGGAGAATAAAAGCATAAATAAGAAGGTCAAACCTAGATTTTGTGGTGCTGCAGCCAACTACTGGAGTGTCAGGGATTGTGTATGACAGAAAAAGCTGAAAGTCAAAGAGTATAACAAAGTGGCGTGACCAGTACCTCTGTATGGCTCAGAAACCTGGCCAGTGAAGATAGAGTAGTTGAGGAAGTTAGAGATGATGGAGATGAAGTACCTGAGACAGATGGTAGAATGCACACTGTGTTACACAGGAAGGAATGAGGACACCAGATTGGAAGCCAAAGTAGCCTCAGCTACAGAGACGGTCAAGGAGAACAGATCACTGCGGTTCAGACACATGTGCAGTAAAGCAACAAATGATTTGATGAAGAAGATTTTGGAAAGAGAAAGGAAAAATACCAGAGGAGACAAGGATGACTGGCCAAGAAATGAATGGATTACATGAGAGAAGACTTGTAACAATCAGACATGACTGTTGAAGAGGTAAGAGAGTGGTAATGAATCAAGATAATGACAGTTGACTTGACACCTTAGACATCATAGAAAAATGGGAAAACTGGGTTGATGATGATGGTGGTGATGATTTAGGGCATCTTCTGAGCAGTTGTGTGCCATTGTGCAATTTTGCTTGTAAATGTTTCATAGTCAATTTCATAAATCTCATTTTGGATGCACAGATGTGCTATCATAATTCAGATATTACTAGTACATAGAATGCTGTAAATCTGAATTCATAAAGTTAAGTTTGGCAGAGTCATGGACATGTTCAAATAATATAACAAAATTACTTTTTCAAGTCTTATTGGTTTTCATTTCCAAAATGGTGGACAGCCTGCAAACACACTAGCTGTGCATCTCCCTTATCTCTTCAATAATATCTGACATCCTGCCTGCACATCCTCAATTTTTCAGTAGAAACTAAGGCAACAAGAAGAATACATACCTATACAAGCTTTATTTTTTTGTCAGAAATCTCTTCTTTTGGAAAAATAATACTTACTACAAGCAGATCCCTGAACTGCATAGTGAGGATTCTTGCAGGCAAAAAGGCCTAAGGGGTAGAGGAAAAGAAAAAGAAGATTGTCTCAACTTAAAGTTTCATCGAACATTTTATATCTTCTGTCTTATATACCAGCTCTTCCAAATGGCCCTCAAAATTGAAAATTAAGATGGATAATCTACCAGAGCACATGGAAACTAACCACCAAGTCTAAGCTATCTAATATAGTCACGCCAGAAAAAGATATCACATGCAAAAGACAGAAAACGAGTACATCTCTGACAGAATCTACTAAACTAGCTGTCAGATCAAAGCAAGAACAAACAATAATGCTTGATGATCTTAAAACTGCATTACAGTCAATTCAGGCAGAAGTACAAGGATTCTCACACAAACTATTTACTTTCAGTTCTAGCATAGATCAAATTATGCTCAGATTGGAACAGAATGAGACAAAATCCATGGAAAATGAAGTGAAAATAAAGGATCTTGAAAGGAATCTGCAGACTGATGGAAAAAATATTAAAGAACTACAACAAAAAATGCTGGATTTGGAAGCTAGAAGCAGACGCAACAACATTATTATCAGAGGTATTCCAGAAACAGTTAAAAGCTCTCAACTTAACACAATAATTAAAGAAGTAATAAGTATACTGTTAAACAATAAAGACCTTCTGGATTATTTAATTATAGAAAGAGCACACAGATCCATAAAATGCTCACAAACTGCAGATTATCCAAGGCAGATTTATGCTAGAATCCTAAACTCAGCACATGTCCAAGCAATACTCTCTGCTTATAAAACCAAAAAGAACTTTACTTGGAGAGGGCATAAAGTCACCATAAGCCAAAGACCTTCCTCCTGAAATCAAACAAAACCTGCAAAAACTGAGTAAATACTGCTCTTACCTGATAGAAAACAGCACACACTTCCAAATGAAGTATCCTGCCACATTAACTTTTTATCATAAAAATGAAAAAAATATCCATTGAGATACCTGAAGAGGCAAAATCCATTTTCATTCATTTATATAAAGTAAATCCAGCATGGAAAATCTTCTTTCAACCTTTCTGAGACTTCTGACTTGCATTTTCTTCATTTTAAGTTCAAATCCAGCTTACCCTGGCTCTTTTTTAAGGTAAGAAGTAAAATCTATTTTTCTGATATCTTCTAAGCAGGCCGAGGGGTCCTGTAGCCTTGCAACATTCCATTACCCATAATTCCACTGGAATACAAGAGATAGCAGTAACCTTTCACCTTTCAACTCAATAACCCATCTGCAGCTTTTGGGAGCCACAATACATTACTGGGAATGTATTAAATGGCTGGAAATGCTTTGAAAGTAAAGGAACTTGTTTTGGATTTGGTTATAAGAAGATAATTCCTCCTTTCATCTAGAAACAACCTCAAATGGCTTACTACTGGCAATAACTGGACTTAAATGCTGTTTGTAAGATGATTGACATCTAATTGGTACATTTTATGCATAAAGACTGTAAAGTTAATACAGTTAACTTAGACAAGATCTGCAGGCATTATTTACACCTCTGTCTGTTAAGTATGTCATTTTAGTCTGGTACTTATATAAGAATGCTAACTGATCTAGTAAATGAGGTAAATAAATATAAATTCTCACATTGTACAGTTTAAAACTATTGGACAGAGACCACAGAGTTAGTGGTGGAACTTAATGTTATTTTTTCCATATGACAGAGTGGCACATATAATTGTTATTAAAACTAGTGTTCTCTTCTCACAGAGATGCTTAACATTATGCTATTTATTGAGAGAAAAAAAACTGCTTTAGTACTGGTTTGTTTTCTCATTCAAATGATAGGTTATAGCGACTCTTTACAAATTATAGTTGTTGTTTACTCTATTTAAACTTTTTCCACTGCTGCTGAATAGCCTCCAGTATTTAAAGAGGGGGTAAGATAAAAGTACAGTTGTTAAAAAGCATGCATGAAAAACATGTGCTAGAAGACTGAGTTAATTTATTTTAGTCTGACTAAGAGGCAGAGATGGCTCTAAATAACCAGTACTGCCTTCTTCTTTAAGCAATAGCAGTGTTGGAATAATGTTATATTACATGGTATTAGTCTCTTGTTAATTATTTTGTTACTAAAACCACTTGGTGACCTGTATACTATTTGAATCATCTGACAACCTAAGGCTAGTTACAGCTATTATAGAATGTAGCTGGAGATTAACTGCTGTTAATATACCCTTTAGTGCTTTTCTTTCAAGTAGCAATACTTAAGTTTCTCTTTCTCATAAAAGGTGACAAGATAATTAATGTTTTACTTATGGTCAGATACCTACCTTTTGTTTAATATTTTTTGAATGGGGAAGCTGCCCTGTGGGTGTTAGTACAGATGTTTATGCATGTTTGGAACACAATATGTATTTTTAGCATCCCTCTATTTCATGAACAATATATTTAAAACCAAACTCAAAGACTTTATATAATTGCATCTCACACTTACTAACCATTACAGAGGGATGGATGGGTAGGCACACACAAGGGTGGTAGGAGAGTGGAAGTCACTATGCAGAATGTATTACATACCACAAACAGCCAAAAGAACTCGTGTATATCTTTAGTCATGTACTTTACTTCATTATCATTAAACTATGATTATAATTTTAACTTCTTGAAATGATAAAACCAAACAAGGTTCACTCTGGGGACCAAATCAGAGTATGAGACCCTAGAACATAAATAATGTCCAAAAAATAATCCAAGGAAACTTCTAAGGCTTAAAAGGTTGATTTAATAACGCTTGTGACCAACAAAATGCGTTTTCGAATATCTTCGTCAGATAACAAACACAAAGTCAATTACATGCTTCACAAAAAACACCCATCTTTTATACCATGCATAAATTGAATCATTGAATTCTATTACTTGTTAATTACCAACCTAATTATTTACAACTGAATCTGTAAAACATGACCTGGATGAAAAATATATTTCTATAGGTCTTGTAATGATTCTGTATAATATATGAAGGTATGTTTGTAGATAATATAAACCATTTAATTAATCTTAAAAACCATTTATTACAAATATTTAAAATATTTAAATTTAAATTTAATTAGTTTAAAAATAATTTGAGAAATATATATGTACTAAAAGGTTTAATAAAATTCTTTGAATTTTTATAATAAATAATACTACCATCTGGTGGACAAAGTAAAAATTACAATTTAGCAGCTCTTAATTTAAGAACTGGAGTTATTGAAAGCATTTCATTTAAACCTGGCTCCTTAGTAGCTTCCAGGATTATTTGCCAAAATAACTCTCTATATTCGAGTTTTGTTTCCCACATGCCACCCCTGATTTCTTTTGGAACAATTTCTAATACAAAAAACAGGAAAACTGATTCCTTGCAAACCTGAGAATGCCTAAACAATACATTATTCATTTTATTTTTCTTTATTTCATAATAATGTTCGTATATTCTTGATTTGAGTTTTCTTTCAGTTTTTCCCACATAAAACGAAAAACAGGAGTGGCATGTGGCAAGATAAACTACCCCTGTGGTGTTACAATTGGCAAATTTAGAAGATGTTATAGTTTTATTTCTACTAGGAATAAATATGTTAACCCCAGTATAAATGAATTGACATTGAGAACATGATCCACACTTATATGTTCCTGTTCTATGGGATTCACTATCACACCCCATGCTGCCCCCAAATTCGAAGATGTTTTTTAGATTCATATCTCTTCTATATATAAAGTTCAAAGGCTGATTTCTTATAAGTTCTAGGTCAGTAAAGTTTCTAAACTTGTCCCACTCTTTAGTAATAATGTTTTTTAATAATACTGAATCTCCTGTATAATCCATTATATATGCTTTGGAAAAATTGTTGGTATCACTAGAATGTGTATTAACATGGGGAACTTCTTGTCCCAAAATGGGGGCAAATCTCTCTTTTCTACCCTCTATTACCAAATTGTAAATTTCATTTATTAAATAATTGGGGTACCCCCTGTCTTTAAACATATTCATAACAAATTGACTATCAGAATAAAAATCTCTTTCATCAGAAGTCATCCTGCTTGTCCTAATGAGTTGTCCCTTAAGAATGTTTCTTTTCTGACTAAAGGGATGCCCACTTGAAAAATGCAGGTATGAATTTGAAAAGGTAGGTTTTCTGTAAACTTTAGAAACAAAATGGTCATTGCTTTTGGTTAATAAAACATCTAAATAAATACATTCCTCCATATTGATTGTATATGTAAAATCTAAAAAATTAGTAGTACTTTTGATATATTGCAAAAATTCCAAAAATCTGTCAATAGTGTCCGTCCAAAAAATAACAATGTCATCCAAAAAGCGCTTGTAAAACACCCAACAGTTTACAAATTCACATTCATTGATAAATAAAATTTCCCACCACGATAAAATAATATTTGCATACGTGGGGGAACACTTGGCCCCCATAGCCACACCTTTTTCTTGTCTGAAAAATTCACCCTGATAAAACATGAAATTATTTTTTAAAACTATTTCCATTAATATAAGACATGTTTTAAAAATATCTGGTGATATACATCTGTGGTATATCATACTTTCCTCTAGCCACAATAATCCAACGTCATGAGGTATAGATCCAAATAGATCAACAATGTCCAGAGTAATAAAAATTATTTCGTTGGAAAACATTTGTTTTTTGACTTGTCTTAAAAAATCCCATGAATCTTTTAAGGTATTTACACCACAATATGATAATTCTTTTAATTTAGTATCAATGAATTTTGCTAAAGGAGTGGTAATAGAACCTTCTGAGGCAACAATTAACCTTAAGGGTGGATCGTCCTGGTTTTTATGGACCTTAGGGATACCAAATACGGATGGAACTCTTGGATTCTGTGTGGTAAGAAAGTTGTAGGTATCTAAATTAATGGAGCCTTCAAGTAATAAATCATTAAGGATCACATTAATCTTGGCTTTTGAAATATTAACTTCATTGATAGAAGCTTTAGTATAGTTATAGGTATTATACAGGCTCTCCTTCATCCTTGATTCGTATGAAATGGCATCCATTAAAACTGCACCGCCCCCTTTGTCTGGTTGCATAATTCTTAGGTTTTTGTTTCTCTTCAAACCATCCAATAAACTAAGTTGTTCTTTGGTTAGGTTAGAAAAAACATGGTGAGAACTCACTGATTTCCTAATTTCACTTTCCATGGCTTTCTCAAAATTTCTTAACTGGGGGTGAAGTGGAGGGTTAAAAACACTTTTCTTTTTTAATTCTGTTTGAATGACGTTGTTAACATTTCCCTTGCCATCAAATATTAAACCTAAATTTTGTTTCCTTAAAAACAATTTTAGGTCCACTATGGCCCTGGGTATACTGACCTTTCTAATTGGAATAAACTTAAAACCTTTTATAAACAATTCAAAAAATTCTGTAGTAACATCAACTGAACTATAATTAAAAATTTTATATTGGTTAAACTCAAAAATATGTCCATTTTGTTTAATTACATCTACTCCTCCATTTAGTTCCTGTAGTTCCCCCTGTGTGGATATACAGGGTGTTGGTAATGTACCACTGTCCTGTTGCGTAATCAGTCTGACCTCCACAGAGGGGGAATATATTCTAAAGGGATGTCACTGGTACTATCAACTTCATTTGGGTTATTAAATTCACCATCATTCTCTACCCCTATGTTGTCATTATCTGTATTAACACCCTCGTGTTCCCTTCTATGGGTATTGTATAATTTTGGTTTAGGATATGCTGTCCCTGTACTGTAGGCTTTAATATCCCTCTCAAGCTTGAGGGCCTTTCTCTTCATGTTGATAACACATTCTTTTTCTATATTAGTAAAAATACTATTGTATACAATTTTCTCAGATTGAACAGAAAATATTAAGTCACTAGTAATATTAGAATTAACTTTGTTAATTTTAGTAACAAGATGAGATCTTATCCTATCATTCTCAGCTATTATGGCTCGGACTATGTCCAGGCCACATCTATCAAAGATACTAATAAGTTCTTTATGAAAAGTAGAACCCTCTTCCACCCTATTAGGGTATTTAACGATACGTAAACCTTTGGGGACTATTCCCCTGTCAATACATTTATTTAGATAAACATTGTCACAGCCTAACCTTTCAAATTTATCTAAATAAAAATATCTAAATAAAAATAAAAATAAAATGATAACTCTACACTCATGGAATGTTAAGGGGATCTCAGATAAAGTAAAAAGAAGCCTTGTCATGCATATCACATATCAAAATAAATCAATGATAACCTTTCTTCAAGAAACTCAAATGACCACACAATGTTGGGATGGGGAGAGGAAAAGGAAATGGATCAAACAGATAATAACAGCAGGCTATAACTCTTCTTCCAGAGGGGTGGCAGTTATAATATATCAATCCTACCAGGGGGAGATTCTATCCATAAAAACAGACTCAGAGGGTAGATGGGCTCTCTTCACTAGCAAGTATCATAACATAAACAACCCCCTACTTTTTATTAACATTTATAGACCTTGCTCAAACCAGCAATCTTTTATATATGAAATATTTAATCTTCTAGCTGAGGACCCGAATCATCTATATGTTATAGGGGGTGACTGGAATGCTCTATTAGACCCAGATAAAGATAGGTCCCACAAAGAGACCAGACAATCCTATTGTATTACAATGGCATTTGATGATTTAATAAACTCTTTTGACCTATTTGATCCCTATACCAACTTTCAACATGACAAAACAATATCTAGATTTACCTTCTTCTCGTCCTCCCATAAATCCTGGTCAAGGATAGACGCATTTTTAAACTCTCAACATTTTCAGTCATTTGGGTTAAGGTATTCCATTTCCCCTAGATCTATTTCAGACCATTCAAAATTCTGTCTCTCCATAAATTCATTAAGTCCCAAACAGACCATTTCTTATATTAATAAATGGGCATTAAACCCTAAAATTATTCAAAAACAGGAGGTAACAAAAGAGATAAATAGCATATTAGTACAATTAGAGGAGGACCTTACATCTACCCAGATACCTTATGACAAGCAATGGGAAGCGGCTAAAGCAGTAATTAGAGGTGCTATAATACAAAAATCAGCCTGGTTTAAAAAAAATACACTAAAGCTAGAATAAAATTAGAATCTCAAATTGCTTCAGCTAAGATAGATCTACAATGCAAATACTCAGAAGAATTAGACAAAAAAAATGGTTAAATGGCAAAAGCAGCTCTATAAACATTACTTAGAAAATCTAACCTTTTTAGAAAGCAGATCCTTATACCATTATTCAGAATGGGTGCAAATACCCTCACAATTCTTAGCCAGACTAACAAATATAAAGAATGGACCACCAAGGATCAAAGAAATACACTATGAAGGTTGGGTGGGATCAAGACATCCTAAATGTGTTTAAAACCATATATAAAAAACTGTATAACATCCCCCTTCCTCCCTCAAATGAAAACTTTCAAGATTATATGCAAAATCTAAACTTTCCACAAACTACCCAAGACCAACAAAAAATTCTAGGGGCACCATTACATCTAAAAGAAATAAAAATTGCAATAAATAAGCTCAAATTGGGAAAATCACCAGGACCGGACAGATACACCATTGCATTTTATAAACTATTCTCAGAACCTGTATCAAAATTCTATTAAAAGTATCCAACTATATAATTCAACATGGCAAAACAGATATATACATAAATAATTCAAAAAAACATACTTATACCCAAGCCAAACTCTGACCCAATGGATCCATCTAATTACAGGCCAATTGCCCTCATAAATATTGACCTGAAAATCCTAGTTCAAGTTTTAGCAAATCGGTTGAAAAATATACTCTCCTGTATTATATCTCAAGATCAGTTGCGTTTCATGGTAAATAGACATGTGACAATACCTTACTATTGGACACAGCTATTAGATTAATCAAGACAGATAAAAACCCCATATATGTTATTACTGCTGATGTTAGCAAAGCATTTGATAGAGTTGACTTAAACTTTCTATTCAATGTAATGCCTCTATTTGGTATTCCTCAAGAGTTTATATAAAAAAAGTTAAGGTCCTCTATCAAATGGCTTCCACTTCCATTCAGATAAATAATTGTAGAACCAAACCTATCCCAATCTCTAATGGCACAAGGCAAAGATGCCCACTCTCCCCCTACCTCTTTAACTTATACCTTGAATCCCTGCTCCTTTTTATCTCACAAAAAGCCTTTCACCGCATTCCAAGATTACATAACATTAAACGCATACTCTTAGCCTTTGCCGATGACTTAAATATTTACCTGCAACTTCCCTCGACTGATCTCCCTAAAATACTTAAAGCAATCAATAGGTACTCAGAGATTTCTAATTATAAATTAAACCCTAGCAAATCCAATCTCTTTCCTCTAAATCCTGTTGGACACAAGGATTACTACTTCCCTGCGAGTGAGATTAAGTTAATTTATCAGATGAAATATCTAGAAATAATATATACCCCGAACTTTGAGGAAATTATTAAAAATAACTTAAGCCATACATGGGACACTATTGACAATGACTTAAATAGATGGAAGAACATTAACATGTCTCTGCTGTCAAAAGCTAGTGTAGTAAAGATGAACCTATTACTAAGAATCCTTTTCCAACTAAATGACATATTTTTAAATATTCCCAAAAATTCTTTTGAGATATGGAGAAAAATATATCTAGATTTTTTTGGTATCCTAAAACTACTAGAATTAGATATGACAAACTTGTACTTCCAAAATTTAAGGGAGAATTAGGATTACTGGAATTTAAATTATACTATAGTGTTATTATCTCATACAAATTACAACAGATAATAAATTATGGCCCATCTATGAGAACGTGGTCCCCCCATGGTCAAAAATTTGGTCTCAACAAATTAACTCACTTGGGTACAATCCCAAATCTCTCCTCTTTCTTAACTTAAACCAAAAGTCTGAATATGTAAAGAATTTACATCCAGTTATTAAGCACATGGTAGTAACTACTCAAAAGCTTTTTAATTCAGTACAACTATCTAAGTCCCTCTCTCTCCTCCAGCCCCTTCACCTTAATCCTAATTTGAGGCTAAATGATCAACTTATAAATTTACAAGGGTATCCTTTATAAAGGGACCTTACAGTTTGGGAGATCTACAAATGAAGAGAATATGATTTAACACAACTTAGAATGCAACTTAATCCTCCAAAGCAATATGTAAGCATTCTTAACTCACTGTGATATCTTATAAATGCCAAATTCATGCCAGATACAGATGTTATGCAGGATGTAAATCTAACTCAATTAATTCTCAATAACCTGACGACTAAGGGGAAAACAATTTCTAGAGTATACAAACTGGTAATGGATATAAAATGTCAGAATCTTCTATTATTCTCTGCATTCTGGCAAGGGAAATCCCAACAAGTTAATGAGCAAAACATAAAGACTGCCATTGAAAATATGATCAAATTTACTCCATTCAGAAAGCTACTATACACCCAATTAATGATTAATAGTGATGCTTATTTCACCCCTCAAAAAATTAATAAATTCAATACTAATCACTCTCCTAAATGCCCGCACTATCCTAGTCAATCAGCAGATATCCTTCATGTTATGTGGGAGTGCAGCAAAGTGCATAATCTATGGTTTTCATTAAGAGCTAGGCTTGAAAAAAATGGGTTATGAAAAGAGCACCCTGTCATGGGAAACAGCTATACTACACATTAATCAAACAGTCTCCCAATAATCCTACAGCATGTTCTCATCACAATCTGTGCTCTTATTCAATTCTACATCTCAAAGAACTGGACTCTTGGAAGGCTTCAGCAATTTAGCCATCAAATACATCTCTTCCCACAAATTACTATACATAACAACCAAACACAAATATTACTGCAAATAATGGGAATACTTGCTGCATGTCATCCTTAAGAAGTGAAAAATATTACTCAATGTTAGAGAAAAGATCTCCTTATTATAAGGAGCTGATAGGAAATTTTAATCAGAACTTATCTTTTTTCATGTGTTGGTAATTAACTGACTGCATAAGGATATATCCTATATATAGGATACATTCTCTTTTTCCTTGTTTTTCCCCCTTCCTCCCATTGGCAATATCCCACTACTGGTTGTACTTATAGATCCTCTTTTGTTACTTAAGACTGACTTTCTAACAAGTTGGCTGCTAGTGTGACTTCTTTGTACATAATGTATATAGGTTGTTGTTTCTGATTTTTGTTATTGTTTTGTATGTTTTGTAAATGCATGTTTTTCCATTTGAAAAGATGTGTATAATGGAAGTTTATTTTATTTTATTTTACTATTTCTACTTGAAAAATTTAATAAAAAACAAAAGTTTTATTGGTTTTCTAGAGCAGCCCTCATTTTTATATTTCCAAAGGCAATCATTTTGTTCCCGTATTCCTTTTTTAATATTGGAAGGTATTTTCTCCTTCTTTTGCATACTTCTCAACTGTCTAGACTTTTGCAGAAGGTTCATGTCTGTGCCTTATATTTATATATTTTTTACTCTGTTCCTCACAAAATTTGTGGTTTTCTAACAAATAATTGAAGATTAAAGTCACTAAATAATGACAGACATTTAAGTTTCAGACTTTGGGCCCTTCAAAAAATGCAAGATAATACAAAACCTGTTATTTTAGCAACTTTCTAAGTTTGTAAGTGCAATATATAAATCTGTCCATGATTTTAGGTCTTTGTCCCCCATTATTTTTGCCTTTGTCCAGAATTCCTGCTGGAAGAGGTTGAGAGATATGTTCTTTGGTTAAATATATGTAGAAGATGACTGATAAGTCTTCTACTGTTGTAAGTTAGTGTTAGTGGTGAGAGAAAAAATGTCTACCAATGAGATATTGAAGGCTGTGAGGGGGAAGGGATTTGTGACTTAATGTGAGATCTGGGAAATCTGCATTAATTCTTTCCCATGTATGGAATGCTTTTCATGCATAGATAACTAGCAAATTAACTAGTAATATTAAACATTTTCAGCCAGCAGAAGTCATCAAACTCATTTGATCTTTTCTGCTGGCATTTGTTTGTACGAGATCACTGTAGACTAGGAATCTGGGAATTTGCCCTTTCCCGCCTGTTGTTTAATCTTGGAGTCAGTATATATAGTTAGCATGGTATATCTAATTAGCAGTTCTACTTTGTTTCATTGAATCTCATTTCACTGAATTTCATTTCACCAGAACCACATCGCTGAAAACACAAATAACTGAAAACTCATTTCACTGACTCTCATTTCACTGAACTGCAATTAGTATATATGGCACTGTGTAGAGTACTGTAAGGCAAGTAAAAGGAATATGCCCTTTTCCCCACTGTAGTGCAATCCTGGAGTTAGATAATATAGATAGGGGGCATAGCCACCCACTTATTTTGAGTACATATTGTCTTCCGAAGAGAGTTAGTCACTGGTGTTGTAACTATGCATGTCTATTGTTTAAAATGGATTATTTTGAAGTTTCTGGTAAAATACAGTATAAAACAAACAAGATGGGGGGTTACACCCCCCATACCTCCCAAAGTGGGGAGCTGTGCCCCCTCACCCCCCTAACTATATATACTAACTCCAGGATCGCAATACCGTGGGGAAAAGGGCATATACCTTTTACTTACCTTACAGTACTCTACACAGTGCCATATATATTAAGTTCAGTTCAGTGAAATGAGATTCAGTGAAATTAGTTTTTATTCATTTGAGTTTTCAGCGATGTGGTTGGGGTGAAATGAAACTCAGTAAAATAAAGTAGATCCATAATTAGCGGAGGGGTGCAGTTTCATTTATTTTGAATCAGTGTTTTACCATTCCATGTATTTGTGCTTCAATATTTTGAAGAACATCCATACATATATTTTACTGATAACTACATCTAAGCTAGATATAGATGACATAGATAGAAGCTCACACATATTGCTCCCCATTGTCTTATAGTGCAGCATCTGTAGCTACATTCCCATCACACATTCTCCTACAATCTTATATCAAGAGTATATTCCATACCTGCTTAGTATATACTGCACCCACATGACCACATCATCCCCCTCCTAGCTATACACACAGGAGCAGTATTCATCTGGACAGTCAACAGACCATCTAGTCTCCATTGTTGCTGACCACCAACTGACAGCCTACATGTGTGCAGATTAGTTATGCACATAATTTCTCTCTGTTGCTGGTTGCCTACATACTATTCACAGTGGCACATGACTAACATCTAGAGTATCATTCCCCACCTTTGCAGAAAGACTGTGCACTACTAACACAGTACAACAGACTGAGCTGCATCCATATGCAACTACATGAGTAGGTCTTGTATGAACACTGCCTATGCCAAGGTCACTGGTACTTATACACTTTGTTATTGTATGGGAAGTTTTTAATAACTTGTTGTACCCCAACCCCAGCATTAGAAAATGTGAGTCAGCATTGGCGGACATCTCTCTGACCTAGTGCATGTGATTAACAATCTATTCCTGTAACACTGATGAGTATTTTTATTTTTCCCTTCACTGCATACCATTCCTGTTGCAAAACTTTTATTTATTTTCTTCTCAGTAAGCCCACTGAACAGAAGTGTCATTTTTTGCACGCAATCAAGGAGCATCATCTGATTCAAATTATTTATTCAGTTACACAGTATGCATTTGGTGACAAGAATCAGTATTTACACTCTAGGAAGAAGCACCTTACTAGCTCATAGCCTTAACCCTCTGCTCTAAAATGACAGACTTTTGCAAGAACCAACACGTACTATTGGTAGTACCCAAACTACCAAAACTGTCTGCACTGGTATGTGCAGCTCAAGGCTGAATCCTTCTTCTGCCAAAAAAAAAGAGCTCTTCACTTATTGTTGTCCTCTGTTGTTATTCATTTAGTTAACTCTGTATCCAACTGTTTGCTGTCAGCTTGTAAATTACTTCCTTGTAAAAACTTTGTTTTTGGCCTAAGGATTAGACTTTTGATTTCACTGGTGATCTGTAAATAAATCATCATCAGAGGAAGCTGTCATACAAATGGATGGAAGTGAATTAAACTATGCACAATTTCACAAATGTAGCAACAGGTTATAGAAAGTGATATATGTTTTTGGAAGGTTGGGAAATACTGGAATATATAATTTTCTTTTCTATTAAGCAGCCAAGGAACAGTGCGTCATAGGAAAGAAACCATCAGAGTGTGAAAGTTATGGCATTCAGAATAAATATATTTTTTTCACTAACTGAAAAAAGTAGTTTGCAAGAGAAGACACATGAAAATGGTCTACCTAAATTTCTCTGATAGAAAACTCCAGCTCAACCAGTAATGACAAAAATTAACTTTGCATTACTGACAGACATAGAAAAGATGTTCATACTTCAGAGTTAGTAAGATTACACTGGAAAATATATTTCAAAAATTGTAGCAATAAACATCCATACTTGTGTAGCACTTGATATAAACCTACATACAGGAAAAAAGCTAACGTGAATTAATAGGTTAATTGTTGTTGTCTTTCGGCTTTTCTCGGTTAGGGGTCGCCACAGCAGAAACTCCGGTCCGCTAATGATTGGCAGTAGATTTTCACAGTGCCAAGTTGCCAGCTCAACGCCCAACCTTCAACGAAGGCACGCCCATTCACGCATGTCTTTCGGAACGCCACTCGACCCACGGGGAGGACATGCAGACTCCACACAGAAGGCACTCCCTGCACACCAGCTGAGAAATGAACGGGAGAACCTCTTGCTGTGAGGCAACAACGCTACCACTGCATCACCGCGGATAGTCTCTAATAAGCCTAATTTAAAGTTTTGAATTTTTACTACTTCTTTATATATAAATAGGGTAAAATGTAAGAATTTATGGCACTAAGACATATCGGTAGAATTTACCTCAAATGTATGTTGCACATGTAGTTTTAGGCTCAGATAAGAAGACTGGAAAACTATCACACAGTTCCAGTGTATGCTTTCAGCTTGTGGGTTTCAAATTTCTTTAGAGACATTTATCTGAAACAGGTTCCTCTTTCTTATTATGTGCTGGCTGAGACGATGTCAAACCACGGCAGTTTAAATTTGCCATATTCCTTTCTTTCAGCAATGGCTGAATTGATTCCATCACCATTATGAGTTTGACTGGCTTATAAATTCTGTCATTTGCTATGTTCCATTTGTATAACTTGTAGTTGCATAGAACATTTGGGAATGAATAGGACAAAAGTGAAGGAATTCCACAGTAACTGTGACAGATAGAAAACAATCCAGGTGTAGGGTAAGAGAATAGACATTATATGGTTTGTGAGACCAAATAGCTTTATTCAATGCATAGGAAAATGAAGAGGCTGAATGGCCATGTAGTGTTTATTTCTTTACATTTATCTGTCACTGTAATTTATGTTCACCATGTTTCCTTTCACCAGATTATTCAACAGTCAGGGAATGCTGCTGTTTCTGAGAAAGCAAGTATGGAGTTTCTCCTTGAAAAATATAAAACATCGCTTGCCTCCAGTAAACTGTATTCCTTGGGCCTGCCCTCCCCCTCATTGACAACAAACTTGATAAGGTTCTAACTCACCAAGCACAACCTGGTGAACTTCAACTTCACAATCATTGTTTTCTTTAAGAAGTCATTCCGGTGCAGTTTTTAAATGGGTGCTTGCAGTGAATCTTTTCTTTAGGTAAATTTCTTTCTTCTTTATATTTGAGCTTTTGGTGGAGTTGATATATATAAGCTCAGGAGGTGTGGAGGTTGTCATGTGAGGGTGCTTGCTTATATGTATGGTTTTTTTTCACTGGGTTGATTTGCTGAGCAGTTGGGCTCAGCAAGGTGGCTCAGTAAGTCATGTTGGAAGCATTTATGACTGACCATCACTCTGTCTGCAACCATTACCCATCCTACATCATGTCCTTTTCCACTTTTCTTCTGTACTGTTTAACTCATGTAGTTGTTGCTAACTGATCAGCTAAGGTTCGGGCATGAAAATCTTGATTTTGCATACTTGACAGAAAAGTCAGACTTGCATATGGGCTTACTGCAATGGGAAATGTCATGTTTCACCAACGTGCAATAACTACAGAACTGATTGCAAGTTGGACTGGCTCAGGGAGCACGGTGTCCTGCACGTGGAAGAGCAAAAACCTCCCAAAACATTCAGAAAAGTTGTTTGAATGCCATTCTGAGCACTCAATTTTTCATTTGGCATAGCATACAAGGATTGCAATTTCATTCAGCTGTTCTGCAGAATGATGTATTCATGTCTGACTCAGCTCTATTTTTAATTTTGTTATCTACCTTGCTTTCCTTCTGCAGCACTGAGAATCAGGCATTAACTTTATTTTGATCTTGATTGGTAGATTCTCCAACTTTTCTACTTAGGCTCACACTTGCGCACGCGTACACACACACACACACACACACACACACACACACACACACACACACACACACACACACACACACAGGTAATGCAGTTCCCCATAGTCTGCCTTCTGCAGTTGAACAACAGCTAATGTGACAGCCTGGTCTGGATTTTTCTCTTTCTCATCCTTTCTCTGTTTGACTCAAAGCATTTACTAGGCTAATCCTGTCCTTCCTAATCCTTTTGTTTCTCTGTATGCTAAATGAAAGTTATGCTTACTATCATATATACTTAGAAATGTATTTAACTTGCTTATGATAACCTGGCACACAAAAAATATGTTGCACTGTTGCATTACAGATTCCCTGTCACAAATGCATGACCCAAAACTGTGAGTTCCAAAACTCTGAAATATTCAGTGTGTTTACATGTGCTAAACAGTGAATCTTTGTAATTCATTGCTGTACAATTACATTTTTGATGCAGTGCATCCTCACATAGTAAAGAGTAGCTGTAATCCCATCTCTACATGCAATTTATACTACCTCCAAGATTGCTTTAGCCAATGTAGCTAGAATATTATGAGATAGCTTCACCTCAGAGTAAGTAAGTTCCCCACTGTTGACATTAGAATCATTAGAATCTCACAGTTTGGAAGGTCAGTTGTGGTATTCAGAAATATGACAGGTATCCCTCCCCACAGATTTACTACACTTAAAGATACCCTCCTGCCACCTTCCCAATATACATATTCACAGTAATGTGTAATGTTACCAGATTCTGTGTTTTTTCATCCTAAATTTACAATCCTCATCCTTTACTTTGTGACCCCATTTGTAGTTCTGATAACCAACCCCATCATCCTATGGTCAGTAGCTACCAACTGGTTAGTCACTGTCATATGTTGTTTTCTTCATTTGGTGAGTGCAAACCATAATACTATTGCTTTTTAATGAGATGCATAATAGCAGTTGCTTGGGAATTCCACAAGTCCCCAGCTGAAAGACCCAAATATGGCAAGGGTGCCTGTTGTTCCCCTTGCAGTTAGCTTTGTATGTTTAAAGCTTGGCAGGAAAATTAGAAGGTTGGAACTGGAAGATTATCACTGAAATGAAGACCAACAGAAATTATCTCTGTTCACAGATGATATAATCTATCTGACAAACCCTGAAAAGGGACTTCCTTTACTCTTCCAGGTTTTAAGTGCATTTCAAGACTTCTCAGGTTATAACATTAATGAAACTGAAATAAAAGCAACAGTTATGAACTATATACCAAGGTCTGAGTTAATTTTCCGTGGGGGTACATAAGGTTTAGGTATCTAGGAATCTAGATATCAATAAAATATAATGTTAGCAAGGCTATAAATAAAATGTATGACAAAACAATGATTAAGATCTGTTGAAGATTAGAAACAGCATGAATGCTTCATTTAGACTTAAATGACAAGCTACAGGTCATAAAAATGTTCATTTCACCTCAATACTTTATAGAGAGCAATCCTTTTATTATGTACTTCAAGACAGAGAATGTGAATGTGGGTGGATCAGGAGCTGAAACAATTGACCTGGGATATAAAGAGTCTGAGAATGAAATGGGAGATGCTATTGCTGCTGAAGTCCTGAGGTGGTTAGAGGATCCCCAGTGTGACAGGATATTGTGTAGTGACACAAATGAGATTGGCATAGCTATTTCAAGGAAGGGGGTACTGGGTGAGTGAAAAGAAGAACTGGCTTCTGAAATAAAGAGAATAATAGAATAGAGAACAGCATAGATCAGTTGTATATCCTAGAAGGGATTGAGAGCCTAACTAAAAGTAGGGAGTATAGGTCATGGAGGTAGAATCGGTACCCAATAGGCACAGAGAAAAGGTAAGATGCTCAGTGCTGATTGTAGGGAGTATAGGTCATGTAGGTAGAATCTGTACCCAATAGGCCCAGAGAAAAGGTAAGATGCTCAGTGCTGATTGTAGGGAGTATAGGTCATGGAGTTAGAAGCTGTACCCAATAGGTACAGATAAAAGGTGAGATGCTCAGTGCTGATTGTAGGGAGTATAGGTCATGGAGGTAGAATCTGTACCCAATAGGCCCAGAGAAAAGGTAAGATGCTCAGTGCTGATTGTAGGGAGTATAGGTCATGGAGTTAGAAGCTGTACCCAATAGGTACAGATAAAAGGTGAGATGCTCAGTGCTGATTGTAGGGAGTATAGGTCATGGAGGTAGAATCTGTACCCAATAGGCACAGAGA